>NC_067483.1:34467490-34767490 GCF_947179515.1 Apodemus sylvaticus
GTATTCTTTAAAAATATATTTGATTAATTTGGTTTTAGTGCATATCTCATGATTTTTATAATTCTAAATTTTTGTTTTGATCTTGGTAGTCCATTGTTTACAGATGTGTGCCACTGGACCTAGCTTTCATTGCATTATATTGTAGACATGTTTGTTAGTCATATTTACTGTCTTACTCTATTCTAGTGATTTGGATCCTGTTCAAGCTCCCCATTGGTCGGTTAGAGTTCGAAAAGCTGATAATCCCCAGTGTTTACTAGGTAAAGTACACTCTGTTCCTTTTCTGAAAATTTCCAAATTGGAATGCTGAATACAATTCTTCCTTTCAAAATATTGTTTTGCATTTTTATGACCTCCTCAGTTAGTGTGTTATAGAAAAAGTATTTTCCAAATATAGTGAATCTTTTATTAACAGTGATAGCAGGATTTCTTCCCTTCAATGAATCTATACTTCAGCATTCTCTGTAATATTCTCACATCTTGTTTTGCTCTTCCCATGTTACTATGTCACCTTGTCCCAGCACAATCTGCATCTTCAGTTGAGCCCTTTGTCTTAGTCAGGGTTTCTGTTGCTGCAGCAAAGCACCATGACCAAGAAGAAAGCTGAAGAAAGGATTTATTCAGCTTTCACTTCCACAGCTCTGTTTATCACCAAAGGAAGTTGGGACAGAGACTCAAACAGGGCAGGATCCTAGAGGTGGGAGCAGATGCAGAGGCCATGGAAGGGTGCTGCTTGTTGGCTTGCTTCCCATGGCTTGCTCAGCCTACTTTCTTATAGAACTCTGGAGCAGCAGCCCAAGGCTGGCACCCCATCCCCACCATGTGCTGGGCCTTCCCCCCATTGATCACTAGTTGAGAAAATGCCTTACAGCTGGATCTCATGGAAGCATTGGCTCAGCTGAGGCTCCTTCCTGTCTGGCAACTGTAGCTTGTGACAAGTTGACACAAAACCAGCCCTGTCAGTTCACTGTCCTTGTCTTTTAGATCCCTCTGGGTCTGGGATGTGATTATAAGAGCATTGACTTAGTGTGCACTAGAGCAGGGCTGCTTAAACTTTTTCTACTTGTGATCCTTTTTTACTGAGACATCTTTTCATGACATGGGGTATATATAAAATAGGTATGCAGATCAAACATTTACTGAGAAATTTATTCTAGGATGACCCTCTGGTGTGTGTGTATGCATGCTTTTATGATAGCTGAGACAAATTTGCATACTGATGAAATGAATATGATTAATTTTGCATAAAAAGTTAAATTTTTGCATTTTCAACATTTTTCAGAGTTGACGTCTTAGTTCTATAATTGTCATTTCTGAATATGCTGCTTTCCACAAATATGCTATATAAAATGGTAGGATATATGTAGGGTCAGCTCAGAAGTTGTTGGAAGTTCAGTTCTAATAGGATGGATACTCAAGTTATCAACTCAGCAGTTTTTTTTTAAAAAAAATTCTAAGGATGTACTTATTTTATCCTTACATGCTGAGGAAGAATGCTTAGAAAATGTTGTCCTTTTCTCTGTAATTATATCATTCTGTTTATACAAAGGCAGAAAGCTTTATTAAGAACTCTGTAATGTGTATCATGCAGTAGTCCGAACTGACTGTTGGAGGCAGCATTAGCCGGTGCTGTGTGGAGACCCAGCATCTATCTGCCTTGCAGAGTGCATGCTGGGAGCTCAGAAGCAGGACTGCAGTGGAGCACCATGCAGCACATGTCAGCACTGCCAGAAACATCTTGGATTTAGTACATGTTTGATTTTGAGTTAAGTTTTGATCATTCCACATTCAGAAGCCTTTTACTGTTTGCATATCTTTTATGTCTAGAAATCATTCTAAATCACAGTTTAAAAAGCTGGGCATTGGGGGCTGGAGAGATGTTAGTGCACTTAGCTGCTGAGCCATTCTTTGGCTCTAGTTCTGTTTTTAAATATAATACCTGTCTAAGCTCTTGAAGCAGCAGCTCTCAGCAGTGGGACACATAAGTTGGTACACTCCTTGTGGGATGTTAGGGTGACAGCACAGCAACCATCTGTGTGCATGTCACACTTAACCAGTGTCCTGTCCATCGAAAGTGCACTGTCTGCTGTACAATAGTTGATGGACTACACGGCCATCTTTGCCTGCTAGATGGCCTTCTAACACCTTATCTTTCTTCATTTGATCTGTTGGCTTTTGTAAGAACTTGAGAGCTGTTCTAATTTTAAGTTTCTGTTTCATGATCTCACTCCACCTCTTTGTATAGTTTTTAATGATAAAATTACTAGAATTTTCTACATTTCTGGAAAAGAAATCAAGAAATGTTGATAAATTCTACAGCTTAAGTGTACACTTTTGTATTTTGGAACTGAAAATTCTCGTTAAACTTTTAAAATGTATTAGTGCAAACATACCCTCCCCCTTTTTTGGAGTCACTATCATATGTAATCCAGGCTGGTCTTGAACTTACTGTGTAAGTTGATGATGACCTTGAGTGCCCCATGTTTCCTCCTCTAGCTCCCAAGTGCTGATACTACAGGGGTGCCCTGCCATACGTGATTATGGTCGAAGGAAACTGCCCGAGGGAAGCTGGCAGTCCTCCCCATCTTCCCAGTGAGAGCTGTGTGGAAGCCGGCCATGGTTACGGGTGTAGCTTCCTGGAGCTCCGTGTTGGAGAGACTAAGGCAGGGAGACGGCAAGGTCATGGCCAGTCTGCTATATATAATTTTTTTATTAAAATGTTTTTATTATATTTACTTATCTGGGGGAGAAATGGCATTCACGTACCATAGCCAGTATGGGGCAGAGGACGACTTGAGGGAACTGCTTCGTTCCTCCATGTGGGGCTGGGAGACCAACCCCACTGAGCCATCCATTCGACAGCAAGCATCTCTGCAGCTCTTGAAAACAGAAAATAATTGTCATCTTTATATCACTAATATGCAACCAAAGATGTAATAGCTTCACCTTACATGATTTCTTTATCCTCTAGGAACATCTTTGCATTTTAATTTTAATATGTGTTTTTAATTGTCTCAGAATTGTAGGATAACAGGAAAGAAAATGATGTATAATAATATTGTTACTTTTATGATTTAATGATAATGGATATTGGCAACAGTGAAGCCTGCAGAAGCTTATATTAGGAAGTGTATTTTGTTTTCATTCTAGAAGGAAGTTTTTGTTTTAGAAATAGGAATAGAAGCATTGTACTGAGAGAGAAAGCATTCTTGAAACTGGGACTAGGACAGTGAGCCCAGGGGAAAGCATGTTTCCCAGACAGAGGATACAGAGTACAGAGGAGAAGGCTCTTCTCTGTCCCCACCTGGAAAAAGGAGTGAGATCACTTCTGAAATAGGGTCAGTTTCTATCTTCCTCAGAGAAAAACGAAGTACATCAGGCTGTCCTCGAACTCCGAGTTCCACTTGCCTCTGCCTTGATTAAAAGAATCACTGCCTGCCTTATCTTTTAAGTGTTTTTTTTGTTTGTTTGTTTGGTTGGTTGGTTTTTTTTTGAGAGAGTTTCTTTGTGTAGCCCTGGCCAGCCTGAAACTCACTTGGTAGATCAGGCTGGCCTCACACTCTCAAGCCTGTTCACCACCACTGCTGGGCTTCCCATCCACATCTTACCTTATAGCTTTTGTTAATAGATATGTGTACCTTTGATGCACTGATTTCTTAGACTTAAATGTCAAACATTAATAACTTTTTCTTTTGTAGGTGATTTTGTTACTGAATTTTTAAAAATTTGCCGTCGAAAGGAATCAACTGATGAAATTCTTGGACGATCCACATTTGAGGAAGAAGGAAGAGGTGACCTATTTTTCCTATTTTACATTTTTTCTAAAACCTTGCCTTTGCTCTTTGGCATATATTCTGGCAACTTTTCAATCACGTTGAGTTGAGTTGGAGAAGCAAGTGTAGATGGCGCTGGCTGGCGTTCTCTACCCAAAGGTTCCGCAGCACATGCATTCATCACTTCTTCACCACCACAGCAACAACACATAGTAATAAGGTATTTGGAAAAGTAGAGTTTTAGATATTCATATTTGAGGTCTCCAGAGGAAAGATGACTCGTGTGGTATCTCTGGCATCCATAGTTCATGAAAAGCTGAACACGTGAGGACTTTATAATTTTATAATTCTGACAGCATTTAATACTTGTGTAAAGAAGAACCAACCATGTAAATGTCACCAGTTTACTGACCACTTTTCCTGCCACTTTTGGTGATACAATTTGCATTCTTTTTTTTTTTTTTTTAAACAGAGCTGAGGACCGAACCCAGGGCCTTGTGCTTGCTAGGCAAGCGCTCTACCACTGAGTTAAATCCCCAACCCCACAATTTGCATTCTTTTCTACTTTATAGAAGTTGCTGATATAACTCATGCTTTGTCAAAGCTGACTGAACCAGCACCAGTTCCAATTCATAAATTATCAGTTTCAAATATGGTACACACTGCAAAGAAGAAAATACGGAAGCACAGAGGAGAAGAGTCACCACTGAACAACGATGTTCTCAATACCATTCTTTTGGTAAGTAGCTGCCTTGCTTTTATGTGTATCTGCATAAGTACATGCTAATTATATATTCCATTCTTTCTTCATGGCAAGCACTGGATTAGGAGCATGAAGTATAATCAAAGATCCACATTCAGAGACTACTGGTTAGTGGGAAGAAGAGAGCGTAGTGTTACAGTCGTAGGTTGCAAGTTAGAAACAGGACAAGGAGATAATGAGAAGAGAGCAGAGTGTGTGTGTGTGTGTGTGTGTGTGTGTGTGTGTGTGTGTGTGTATGTGTGTGTGTGTGTGTGTGTGTGTGTGTGTATGCATGCTTGCACGCATGCATGCTACCATGCACAGTGGAAGTCAGGGTGCTTCCTAAAGAGGATGCCATGTGCTGAGTAAGGTTTTGCTATGCAGTGCTAGGGATCAAAGCCAGGGTCTTGTTCATGCCTGAGTGCATGTTGAACCGTGGTGTTTGTAGAGTGCTTCCCTGAGAATGACCAGGGTAAGGATGGGCAGGTGGCTGGAAACCTGTGTGACGTAGCGCTGTACTGTTGTCTTAACACCACTCGAAACAGATCAGTTTGTCATGGGAATTGAACTTTTAAAATGTTCTTATGACAATAGTCTACAAACATCTGTATAGGAAGGACTAGAGAGGACAAAGAAGAGGGTTAAGGTGGGTCCCAGTGATGGTGTAGTTGGAATGGTTGTAGCCACATGAGGGTGAATACTGACTTCCTGCATGATGTTGAGCCAGTCACTGCAGGTTTTTCATCTCACAGATGAGGCTGGTGCTCCTGTGTTACATTCCTTTAGTCCTCCCAGCACTTGGAAGGCAGAGGCAGGCAGATCTCTATGAGTTCTCTACAGAGAGAGAGAGAGAGAGAGAGAGAGAGAGAGAGAGAGAGAGAGAGAGTGAGAGAGAGTGAGTGAGTTAGTTCTGGGATAGCTGGAAATGCATAATAAAGGGCCCTTGTCTCAAAAAAAAAAAAAAAAAAAAACCAGGAAAAAAAGTGAGGCTGATAACGCTCGGTGAGATTGTCATAAAGTTAAAGGGCCAGACATGGTACTGCCTGGCATGTAATGGGTCTTTATTAGGTGATTGTAGTTGCAGTTATAATATAGTCTTCAGGGAAACCCTTCAAAAACAGCGTAATAAAGGAAGGGAATGCTGGATCTAGACCTGATGCTAACCAATGTCTTGCCATTTTTCTGATCAAGACCCTTAGATCTTTAGCCTGGTACATTATAAATATGGGAAGATGAGAACTGGATGGTGTTTGTAAATATGTACCTGCTACTGGCACTTAGTACTTATTGGTTACTTCAGTTTTTCTAAGTCTGTTAAATATTGTTTAAAAAATGAGAAAGTCTGAGCATGTTCTGTAATATGTTCAAAAGAAGCTAGAGAGATTGGTTAGCAACATCAGAAAACCTCTTCTTTTTTTTCTTTTTTTCTTTTTGGTTTTTTGAGACAGGATTTCTCTGTGTAGCCCTGGCTGTCCTGAAACTCACTCTGTAGACCAGGCTGACCTCGAACTCAAATCCACCTGCCTCTGCCTCCCAGAGTGCTGGGATTAAAGGTGTGCGCCACCACTGCCCCCACCTCATCTTGATTCTAATTTAAAAAAAAAGTCTCTATAGAGAAGACTCCTTAGAAATGTATCCTAAGGACCTGGTAAGGTGCTATAAGTCTAGCACCTGGAAGATCGTGACTGTAAGTCTAGCCTGGGCTTTGTAGTGAAACCTTATCTTTAAAAAAAAGTAGCCTTAAAAAATGTGTTGTAAGTATAAATTATCCAGTCAGTCAGTTGTCATCTGCACTGAACCCCATCACATCTCTATGTTCGCAGTGCAGACTTAGAGCAGATACATTGGCCAGTGAGGTGTAAGCTCCTCATTTCTAGGGGCGTTTCCCACCATGCCTTCAGGATTTCATACATGGAAACCTGTGGATGATCTTATCACAGATTCTCAGAAATACAGAGGTGCTTTTAGATTATTATAGTTTTGACTCTACTTAAATGGATTCACACTTTTTAAATATAGGATTTACTAGCATTTGATGAGTATTGAATCAGTGCGATGAGATTTTTGCTTCTGTGTTGTTTACCTCACATAATCAAGTGATTATTTGAATGAAATTTTTCTGAATTGCTGACAGTAATTTCCTTTTGATGACAATATATAATATCACAGTAAGAATATTCTCATAATTTTAACAGTAAATCCACTGGAAAGTCAGTGTCTTCTATAGGTTATAAAAACCAATAGAGGGCTGGAGAGATGGCACTGACTGTTTTTTCGAAGGTCCTGAGTTTAAATCCTAGCAACCACATCTGTAAAAAAGATCTGATGTCCTCTTCTGGTGCGTATGAAGACAGCTACAGTGTACTTATAATAATAAATAAATCTTTAAAAGAATCAACAGACTAGTCAGATGTAGTAGCTTCTATTGTTAATCCCATCTCAGTATCTGGGATGTAGAGCAGGTGGGTTTCTGTGAGTGCTTTGCCATTCTGGTCTACATATTGAGTTCTAAGTGAGACAGAGGTTCATAGTGAGAACTGGCTCTCAAGAGAGAAAGAACGCTAAAAAATCATCAAAGAAGGCAAGTATAATGTGGTTATCTCTCCCCTAGTTCTTGTTCCCAGATGCTGCCTCTGAGAAACAGTCAGATGGAACTGCTTCAACAGACAATGGCAATCCTGCATCAGAGGCTGGAGACTATGTAAGAGGGAGTTCAACATTAAAATATCGTAAATGCACTTTATGTCTAGGGGTTTGCTGAAGGTCTAGAGATACCTAAGTATCTCTTCACTTAAAAATCCATCTGGGGGTGGGGGCTGGAGAGATGGTTAAAAGCACTGGCTGCTCTTCCGAAGGTCCTGAGTTCAAATTCCAGAACCCACATGGTGGTTCACAAACATCCATAACGTGATCTGACACCATCCTCTGGAGTGTCTAAAGAGAGCTACAGTGTACTTACATATAATAAATAAATCTAAAAAACAAAATCCATCTGGGAAACCTGAGTGGTGTTCATAGCCACTCAGATGATGAACTGCTTATAACATCAGCACAGATACCTGTTCTGTACAGCAAGCAGTTCTTGGGAAATAGGAACTAATAGCCTAAGAATTCTATGCATAGCTGTGGGCCCTCGTGGTTTAGGGTTCTTGTCAAATCCTTATGTTTGTCTTGCAGCACGTTCTGGTGGGTTAATTTTGATGGAAGATTTTTCCTTCCTATTCTTCAAGTATGCAGATCTGCTGTAAACAGGTTTTGCTTTGTTTTTCTTTTGTTAGACTCTCTACAATCAGTTCAAGTCTGCACCCTCCGACAGTTTAACATACAAACTGGCCTTGTGTCTTTGTATGATCAACTTCTACCATGGAGGGCTGAAGGGAGTGGCACATCTCTGGCAGGAATTTGTGCTTGAAATGCGTTTCAGATGGGAAAACAACTTCCTGATTCCAGGGTAATAATTTTAATTTCCAATTGTTTAGATGGGATTTTTTTTTATTACAAATATCTGATTTCTTTCAGGGATTCTTTGTAAGAAATATGTGTATAGCTTGACTCAGGTGTTCAGTGCAGTGCATTTCTAATACAGGGGAAAAAGACCTGACAACCTAAGTGTCAACATTGTGCTGCATGACTGTAAAACTTTCTTCTAGAATCTTTTATTGTTTTGTTTGAGGTGGGGTATTAGGGCATGAACCCTGGGCCTCATCATATATGCCAGGCAGGTGCTCTGCCACTGCTTTGCATCTGCATACCCCAAGAACCTTAGCATAGAAACTGTTTATGTTGGGCATGTGGCAATTGCTTTTATTCCCAGCACTCAGGGAACAGGGGCAGGGGTAGGGGCAGGGGCAGGGGGAGGGACAGAGGCAGGCAGACCTCTGGTGCATTGAAGGTCAGTGCACTCTGCATAGCAAGTTCCAGGCCAGCCAGGACTACAGGGTTAGAACCCATCTCAGCAGACAGACAAGATAAGTCTTAGAAACTGTACTAGTAACTAGGTGTGGTAATACATCACAGAATGCTTCATTTATGGTGATATGTATGTAGGTATAGAGAAAAGATTGGAGAGAAATATAGTCGAGTGTTAATAGTTTTCCCATGTATGGATGTACATTTTTTTTGTTTCTTTGTTTCTTTGTATTTCTTAAATCATCTGTACCTATACTTAATTATTTGAAGGAAAATACCTTTAAAGTATACTATATTTCAGGTACTAAACATAATCTAGAATCTTTTTTTTAAAGATTTATTTATTTCATTATATATGACTATACTATAGCTGTCTTCAGACACACCAGAAAAGGGCATCAGATCTCAATATAGATGATTGTAAGTTACTGTGTGGTTGCTGGGAATTGGACTCAGGACCTCTGGAAGAGCAGTCAGTGCTCTTAACCATTGAGCCATCTCTCCTGCCCCAATCTAGAATCTTTTTATATTGACATTTCACTGAGTGCATAGACTCTTAACTGTGCATACATGCAAATACTGCTGGGTAGTGCTTGTCTACCCATGCTAAGGAGAGGATGACAGGACTAGTTTAATGGCCTTTAACCTGAAGTGTTTTGTGTTAAGATGTTTGCCAGTCTCTGTTTATCTGGATTCTCTCTTGGCCATTACTCTTTTGCTCTGAAACTTATTGCAGAAGTACACTGAGTGGAGGAATTTAGTGATTTAGAGCCAAAGAGAGTCCAGGATCTCACTGGCAAAGTAGAGGTAGAGAGAGACCTTTGTATAATGAAAATCCACCTATATACAATTGAAAGGTGAATGCACAGATGAATTTAGTTTGTGTGACATGCAAAGAACTGTACACTAGTTTTGCTTTCTTAACAATATAGTTTAAAAAATTGGCAATGTATAAGTAGGCTTGTCTGATAAAATTTTACTAAAACTAAGCTTTCTTTTATTTGGTAGACTAGCAAGTGGACCACCAGATCTAAGATGTTGTTTACTACATCAGAAACTACAGGTAACAATTTTCCATAGCATGCACATACACATTTACGTAATATATATGCAAAATCTAACACGTGTAGAAGTGACTTACATAGGCTATTTTCCTTGTGCTACTTATGGATTGCTTATAACCAATAATATAAACAAAGCAGTAATTTGTCTTGGGAAAGAGTAAGAAGAAATACTGAAGCAATTGATACATATTGCTTTTCTCTAATTCAACCATAAATGTTATTTCTGTTTTCTTCAGATGTTAAATTGTTGTATTGAAAGGAAGAAAGCACGTGATGAAGGGAAGAAGATGAGCCCCTCAGATAGTATGACTAATGCGTATGCAGGGGATGCTGGGAAAGCTGGAGGCCAGTCAGGCCTGGACCATCTCAGAGATACAGAGAAGGAAAAGGGAGAAGTAGGGAAGTCCTGGGACTCCTGGAGTGATAGCGAAGAAGAGTTTTTTGAATGCCTCAGTGATACCGAAGACCTTAAAGGAAACGGACAGGAGAGTGGCAAGAAAGGAGGTCCCAAGGAGCTGGCCAACTTAAAGCCAGAAGGACGCCTGCACCAGCACGGGAAGCTCACACTGCTGCATAATGGGGAGCCTCTCTACATCCCAGTGACCCAGGTGGGGTGCCGAGGCTGGCAAACTCTGCTGTCATTTGTTGTTGATTAGCTCCTTCTTAGTAGGAGATAATTGCTTTTGGGAGGAGAGATTGTTTAAAGTCTTTGTTTAGGTTTGGAACTTTCAGGTCTGCCTGTCTGAAATCACGTAGAGTTTTGAAGCCTTGGTAGATAGTGCTGACCTTACATAAGGTGATTTATTAATTCTTTGAGAATTCTGTGTGGTATTTTGATCATACTTAGCCTGACTTTCTCCCTGTGACTTAGAGTCTATACTTTCTCTACCTTCCCTTACTTGGTGCTCTCCTATTTTTTTTTTTTTTACATAGCCCATCAACTCCAATTTTTTTGCCCATATATTCCTTGGTATGGGGCCCTCCTCTGCAGCATAGTTGGCCTGCCAGGACCCACACCCTTGATGAAAACTGAGCCTCTACTCCCTGGAAGCTGTATCTGTCTGTGGCTCCTCAGCCACACGTCAGGGCTGGTGAACCCCTTTCCATGCCATGTTGAAATGCTGACTGTCTTGATCCTCTGCGGCATCTACAGCTGCTGTGACTCTACCAGTGCAGTGGCCATGTCATGGCCACAAGATGCTGTGTGCCCCTCCTGCACAGTGGACCCTGAGCCTTGTGGGATTAAACTGTACTTCCATAGGTATAGATGAAATGCTTGGAGTACTCCAAATACAGAATGGAAAGGACAAAAATAATTGCCCTTCAGTTAGGGCTGTCTTTATTTCTTCAAACATGTTTTAAAGCCATCTTAAACTATTAGAATAACAACTCAGAGTCTAGGGAAGAACAATTCATTTTTGGTGGTTGGTTTTGCTTAAGTGATATGTGAACACTTATGTTTAAAAAAGGCTACTGCTCACTGGTTCAGCTCTTATCCTCAGAAGTAACTTTTTTATATTTGTTTCTTTGCATTTATGTGTGCATATTGATATTTATGATTTGGCTTCATTTCTGAATGTGTACACTGATACATAACCTTGTTTATCCTGTCAATAGGGTCACTCCATGCCGTTAAATGTACATCTGTGTCATTTATAATTGCTGCATATTACTCTATCATGTGGAGGTCCCACAGCTTATTTAGCTATTCATGTTGGTCACTGTGTATGTCATTTGCAAGGTTTTGCTCTTTTAGTTTGTATCATGAGTCCCTGCCACATTTGCATAAGGAAATGGCATCACTAGGTAAGTGGAACAGTGTTTCCCTTTAAATACGTTGCACCTGTTTTACCTTCTCAGGTAAATTAAAGAAATAGTAATTCCCACACTCTTTCCCCTTTCATAGGTGTACATGGGATGTTTAGTATGTGCTGACTCTATAGCCATGGCAGTTTAGCAAGAAATGACAGTAAGGTTCTAGCACTGAAATTACGTACATTTTATGCCACTTTCATAAACTATGTTTTCAGTCCATATCATTGTCAGTGTGCAGGATCCTTTTTTTTTTTAATAAAGAATCTATTTTTTTTTAGCTTTATTTACTTATTATATATAAGTAGATTGTAGCTGTCTTCAGACATACCAGAAGAGGGCTTCAGATCTCATTACAGATGGTTGTGAGTCACCATGTGGTTGCAGGGATTTGAACTCAGGACCTCTGGAAGAGCAGTCAGTGGTCTTAAGCACTGAGCCATCTCTCCAGCCCCTATTTGTTTGTTTTAATTAAGTGCTTCTTATGTAGCCTTGGCTGGTCTGGAAGTCACTTTAATTCACTTTGTAGATAAGGTTGTTCCAAACTCTTAGACATCTGCTTGCTCTTGTTTCCCAAGTGCTGGAATTAAAGGTATGCACCACCGTGCCTGGCTGTTTCCTTGACTTTCGATGAACCTAAGCATCTGCCAGTGTCCAGTGGGCATAATTTCCTGGGAATTGACTGGGTTATGTATATTGAGATGTTTTAGTAGCTATTACTAAACTAAGTGTTAAGTCTCTAAGTGTATAAGTGTGTAAGTATAAACTAAGTGTGTAAGTATGAACTAAATGTGTAAGTATGTAGGTATAAACTAAGGGTATACGTCTCTAGGTGGTTGATAAGATGTGCATCCTCACTAGTGATGCATGTGATTATTTTATGTAATTCCCTTCACTTGATGTGTCATGGGTTCACATACATAATAAAATAAATAACAAATGGAATTATTTGTATTATATGTTCATAGACTAGTGCAATATTATCCTGATTAGTGTTTGTCCATGTGAGACAAACAAGAGACACCTGGGAAGAGGAAACCTCACTGGAGGAATTGCCTCCATCGGATTAGCCTGTGGACAAGTCCATAGGACATTTCTTAGTTAATGATTGATGTCAGGAAGCCCATCGGATGGCGCTATCTCTAGGCAGGTTGTATAAAGAAGCAGGCTGAGCAGAGCATGGAGAGCAAGCAGCAAACGACCTCCCTCCATAGCCTTAGCTTCAGTTCCTGTCTCCAAGTTTGAGGCCTGAGTATCTGCTCTGACTTCCCTCAGGGATGGTTCTGACTTGAGAATCTTAAGATAAAATAAACCCTTTCTTCAAGTTGGCTTTGGTTAGCATTGCCATGGCAACAGAAACCTAACTAGGACAGAAATGTTCTTGGCTTTTGATATTGGGTAGAAAAGAGAAAGTTGAATTAGGTCTCATGTAGCCAGGGTTGGTACTGAATTCACTGTGAAGGTGAGGATGATCTTAAACCCTCAGTCCTTGAGCATGCTAGGATTACAGGCATGTGCCCTCATGCCCAGCTAGAGTATGTGTTTATATGGGCAATTCCTTTCAGCATAGTTTTATTTTGGATTCATGTTTTTTTGGTTCATTCATGTTTATTCTTTAGTGACTTTTCTATTCCTTCTCTTCCATCCTGTGACTTCCTAGCTATAGGGCAATAAAAAGTAGCTCCTTATTATTGGGGGATAGTTAGGGCCTCAGCTGTGAAGTGTGGAGCTCCAGTAGAAGCTCATGTAATTTGTTTGTTCAATCCTGTATTTCTTCACATTCTTTCAAATGTGTATGCTGTGTCTGCATAAGCAGGAACCGTATTTTATCCTGTTTATGGTCCTGCTGTGTCTCTGAAGACCCACTGGTGACTTTGTCCTTCTGTGCGTCACAGGAACCAGCACCCATGACAGAAGATCTGCTAGAAGAGCAGTCTGAGGTCTTAGCAAAATTAGGGACATCTGCTGAGGGGGCGCACCTCCGCGCACGCATGCAGAGTGCCTGTCTCCTCTCTGACATGGAGTCTTTTAAGGTAGGTCACACTTCCAGAGCTCTGGGTCTGTTTTCAGCTATTCTGAGATGAAACTGTGAACAACACTATAAAGTGACATGAAGGCTGTGTCTTTTTTAAGTGTTCAGATTTATTACTTGTTACAAAATGCTATTTCCAGTCCCCAAAGGACATGTCAGACTCACTTCTTAGATTTGAAAAGGAAAGTCCAAAGTTGAGAATTGAATATTCTGTGTGTTAGGGATTTTTTTTCCTTTGTGTGTGGGGATTTGGGAACTTTAGGGATTTAAATGTGGATTATTTTATGCAACAAACATATGTGTGCCACACACTGAGGAGGTAGGGGGAGATACAGTATTTAGTCTGTTGAGCTTGTGAGAGAAGATTTCTGTATAACTAACTAGTCATCAAGGGATGTAAGGCCAGAAGAAGTGACTGACTTGTTGAGCAGGTATGGGAACTTTCGCAGAAAAGCAAGTAATTTGGAAGAGCGGGTATTTGCTGTGGGCTTGGATTAAAGCTTGTGTGTGCATCACTGCACATTCAGGGAACAGTGGCATTTGAGTGTCCTTAACCCTAAGATACGGTATGAACCAGTATCTGAAACTTATGTGTGGGGGTATTTGTTCTGCATGTATATCTGTGCACTATGTGGGTACTGGGATTGAACCTGTGTTCTCTGGAAGAGCAAGTGGTGTTCTTAACTGCTGAGCAAACTTTTTGAGCCCCCAATATCTGATACTTTAAAGTCCTAACCTAACACCATGAGTAGAAAATTCCACACTATGATAGTGTTTTGTATGTAAAATTATTTAAATCATTGTATAAAATCACCTTCACGGTATAGATATAGTATGCATGAAAAGTAAGTGAATTTCAGGTTTAGATTTGAGTCAAAACTCAGTTTGTGTATTTGGAAATTCAAAAATCTAAAAAAGTTCAAAACCCTTCTACCCCCATATATTTTAGAAAGTATACTCAACCTGAGTGTGACAAACAACTCAGAAGGGAGGCCAGTGGCCCACACCTTCATTGTCTGCGTGTCAACTTCTGCAATTTCTTCCAGGCCTGAGCTGCTGCGGCGGCTGTTGCTCTTTCTTTCTTTCTTTCTTTCTTTCTTTCTTTCTTTCTTTCTTTCTTTCTTTCTTTCTTTCTTTCTTTCTTTCTTTCTTTCTTTCTTTCTTTCTTTCTTTCTCTCTCTCTCTCTCTCTCTCTCTTTCTTTCTTTCTTTCTTTCTTTCTTTCTTTTTTCTTTTTAAAAGATACTTATTTGTTTGGTTGGTTTTTTGTTTGTTTAATGTGAGTACATCAATGCCCTCAGACATACCAGAAGAGGGCATCAGATCCTATTACAGAGTTACCATGTGGTTGCTGGGAATTGAATTCGGGACCTCTGGAAGAGCAGTCAGTGTTCTTAACCACAGAGCCATCTTTCCAGCCTCCTGAGCTTCTTTATAATCCACCGTAGCCTCTGGCTCCCCAGTTCATAGCCGTTTTCAGTCCACATCTGTGCCCTGCAGAATGGCCTGAGTTTGATTTCTTTCTTTTGAAACACAAGCCCTGCACGACTACTTTTTCTACTTCCTTCTCTACCTGCTAGGAGGTAAGAGCACTGGCTGTTCTAGAGGACCCAGGCTCAATTCCCAGCACTCAGGAAAAACAAAATGAAACAACAAGAACAAGTTCTACAGTTAGTGAAGACCTTCCTTCTGGTTCCTTAGGCCCCCTCAGGGTTAAGAATGGTGATGCTAAGCCCTATGAGTGTAGCCACCACATTTGAAACAGACTGTTCTCACCAGCAGTGCTACGTGCATATCCTTGGTACTCTGCCTATAATGCTGAGTACCTGAAGAAAGAACTTCATGTCTCTCCACAAGCAGTGTGAAGCTGTATTATCTTCTAGGGTTGAAAACAGAATTGCTGAAAAGTTTTTGGCATATATCATTATTAATGCTAGGTGGTTGTGCGATAACTGGAACTTTACTGTTTGCTTTTACACCTGAACAATAATAGTGGGATTTCAGTTCCTTAATAGCATGGAGATGGTTTAGATGGAGGAGCTTTGTATGAAGCCATGAAGTCTGGTTACTGTAGAGCATATGTGAAGGAGGCCAGCTGACATTTATACAGTTACTGGTATTGCCTACCCAGAGTAGAGTCTCTGTCACCGTGTTACTCTGCTTGTGCTGTGCATTATTTAATTCTCTACACTTCATTTATTTACTACTTTGTTCAGTACTCAGTAGTTAACACTACAAAGTTTGTACAAAGTCATCCCATGAAAATGGTGCTTTTTTGGTTTTTGGTTTTCCTGTAAAATTGAGGAGAAACATTTTGGTACTTTAACACCTCCTATTTTAAATGTGATGTTCAAACTTTAAGTGTGGATATAATTTTATACTAGGCTTGTCCGAAAATGCTGATTTTTGTTTGTTTTTTTTGTGTTAGGCAGCTAATCCAGGCTGCTGCCTGGAGGATTTTGTGAGGTGGTACTCACCAAGGGACTACATTGAGGAGGAGGTGACTGACGAGAAGGGCAGTGTGGTCCTCAAGGGGGAGCTGAGCGCCCGGATGAAGATTCCCAGCAACATGTGGGTGGAGGCCTGGGACACTGCTAAGCCCGTCCCGGCCAGGCGCCAGAGGAGGCTGTTTGATGATACCCGCGAGGCTGAGAAGGTACAGGGAAATCACTAGGAAATCTTAGATGGGAGAGGTGGACTTACTTAACAAGCAAAACTGAACTTCAGTAAACTTTTTGTACCTAATATTACATTTAAGATTTTAGAGTTAGTTGTAAAGACAGCCATGGTTTATATGAAATATTTGCATCATACTGTCTTATACTTTATATCAGAAGTGTTAAAAATGATCATGTTAAACATTATAAGAAAGTGTTTGCAGTTCTAGAGACTAGTGGCCCTGCCTGGTCCCTGACTACCCCTGATATCATCCCATTGAGTAAACCCATGCCTCCAGCATCGTACAGAGATCTTCAGATTAACAGTGAGTAGAGAAGCGAGGCAGGTTTCCGTGGTGCTGCAAGCTTGTGGTTGTGGTTGTTGGGGGCAGGAACCCTGCAAGTCATCAGAAGGGATAGGAGCTACGTCAGCACAGCACTGACGGAGGAGCCTGGGAAGAGTCTGTTGGTGTCAGATGCTATACAGTGGCTCTTCAGAACCCCAGAGGCCAGGGCGCTCCAAGGTGATTATGTGGTCTTGTGGCCTCTTAGTGCTTTAGTCCTCAGATCGTCAGAGGACAGGGCATTCTTACACAAGTCTATGAGGTTCTGCCAGCTGTATAAAAAGTATCGAATGTCATCCATGTATATACATAGTACTTGGGAATAATACTGGGCAACTGTGACTAGACTGCATTTGCTATACTTAACCATAAGCCAGCTGTGTTATCCTGACAGCATGTCTGTTGTTCACCATGATCAAGTTTTTGATTGAGCAAGAGGCTATATCTAGTGACTCACATATCAGTTGGGCTTGTCTTAAGTAGTCTTTCATGTTCATACATAATGAAATAAATGGTGAGTTTTGCAGAACATATTCTATCTTTAAGTAACGCACAGCTTTCTATAGAGAAGAGATGATTACCCCCCTCCCCCGGGACAGAAAAAGGATGAAAAAGAAGTAAATAAGAGGGGAAGATTAAGTACGCTACAGAAATGAAAGATGATGGCCCACCTCCCCTCTGCTTACTTTCCATTGCTGCAGAAGATGGTGATGCTACCAAAATAGAGAAGGGCAGAGCACACACATATAAAACTACTCTTAAAAGCAGAAATGCAACAGCATTGTAAGCATTACATATAGTTCTGTTTTACTCAAGCACTGTAGCATTCTGATGGCAGTGTCATCATCAAGGCTTGTAGGTCAGGAGCCACACGCTCTCTGTTACAGGCATTTAAAAAAGGAAATGAAGAAGGGTGAAGGGAACAAAAAGCTCAGCTGGCACCAGCAGAGAGAAGAGACACTGCTAGGAGGGTCCTCTCTACCCTAGACTGGAGCCGTAGCAAGACTTACTGAGTCTTAGTCCAGAGCCCCTAGTAAGCCTCACTCTGGAGACATTTAAAGCAAGCACTCAAGTATTACAGGATTTTATAGAACTGTACAGAAACCTGGCCAGTCAGATGCCTCTTGATTGTGGAAGAGAAAGTCTGCATCAGAACCTCACAAGACTAATGTGAAATGTAATTAGAAACAGTCTGCAAAGCCATTAGACAGGTGCCAACATCTGTGGAGTGACAGCTCAGAGCTAGGGCAGTATTGTCACCCAGACTACTGTATGAATGCACAGAGGTCTGACCAGCATTAGTGACCCGAACTTGACCTCAAAAGATTACAAGTGCAGCTGTCCCAGTTCAGTCCCTCAAGACCTGTTCAAAGGTGAGCCCAGCATCTGTGAACTGATCTGAGAAGGCTTGTCCAGGGCTATGACAAGCATTGTGGAGCTCAGAAAGGAATGCCAAAAGAAGTCAGCCGCCTCTAACTCCAGTTCCAGAACGTCTTATACTCTCTCTCTCTGGCCTCCACACACACATGTGGTGCACATAGGCATGTGCAGGTAAGACACTCATACATACAAAATAAATTTAAAAAATAAAGGCAGAGGTCATAATAATGAATTCCAAGACAACACTAAACAGCTAAATGAAATAGGAAGACAACAGAAGATAGGAAATTGGAAACCAAGTAAGTAGAGAAAAATGCTGGAAATAAAATTCAGCAAGAAGGTAAACATTTGAGATCTATGGGAACTATGAAAAGACCAAATCTATGAATTACTGCCTTTTCATGCTAAAGGCACAGAAAACATTTTTCTTAAAATTACAGCAGAAATTTCCCCAAATCTAGGTAAAGAGGTGCCCATCTATGATCAGAGGGCATTTAGAATTTTAAGCAGACAACACTCAGGAAAAACATTCTGTATTGTAATATACTCTAAACAGTAAATGTATAGATCAAAGAAGGTATATCGAAAGCTGCAGAAGAGGAAAACGGCAAGATGCATGGAAACACAGGCCTATGGGAGTAATAGCTAACTACTCAACAGAAAGCTTAAAAGCCAGATGGCTGTGGAAGATGACTGCTGCCAGCTCTAACTACTGTACTCCTGCCCTCGATATATTGCATACTTGAAGGAGAAATCAAAGCTCCACGTGATAGAGTCAGAAGTCAGGAGGAGTAGACTTGGTGGGTCCTGGCACGAGATGCAAGGAGGCAATGGTTGGTGGATGAGATAAAACAAGTTGTACATACGTATGAGTTTTTAAAAAATCAGTCTGACAGAATTCATGGCCCCTACACCAGCTCTGTAGAAGATGCTTGAAGGACTCATTTTGGTTAAAGATATAGAAACACACCCACAAGCCACACTTTGGTGAAATGATTGATAGAGAGGGGGCTGGGAACTGGATATTCACATGCCTAACAATGAAACTAGATGCTTGACTTTCACTATGTTTAAAAACCAACACCAAATGGATCAGAGAGCCAAAATTCTGAAGCTGTTAGAAAGGTTAGGGGGAACACTTCAGGATACAGATAAGCACAGGTCAGGCCTTCCTGAAAAGAACTCCAGTCACTCTGGGAATAATGCCAACAGTTGATGATTGAGACCTCATGAGCTTGCAAAGCTTCAGAAGATCTTCATGTCTCAGAGAGGATTCATAACTAGTATATACAAAGAACTCTTAAAACTAAACAGTATGTAAAACTACCCAAGCAGAAAATGGGCCAATAACATAGTTCTCTATGTAGCAACTAGTAGAAATTTATACATATATAAATAACCATTCAGGTATAGATTAATTTTCTCAATATTATATAAGCAAGAGGAATATAAAATATCCATAAACTTAATAGTAAATACTTAAAATCTGAAGAAAAACCTCAAAAACACCTGAACACATAGAACATCATTAAAGTCATTTTTACCTCACCATAATTACAAGGAAAATCACAAAAGGTGGTGTTATGAATCCAGATTGGTTGATACTAATGTTCATTTGGAAAAGTAAACATGAAAGCCTCATAGTGTGGGATCGACACACAGTTGGTTGTAAATGGATTTCTTTTTAGAGTGGTGAAATACTCATAAATGTTAGGCTGTACTTCTGACTATACAGTGCTGAATTGTGTTCTTTAAATGAATGAACTCCCCTTTATAATAAGATGTAAAAACAGCTCGGGCTAGACTGAAAGAAAAAAACATACCAGGTAACAGGATTGGCTTCATGTTTAAACAGTGTGGAATTAGTGATGCCCTAATGAAACAGACTACTAAATTTGCAAGTCAGAAAGATGTCTTCTCAATGTCTATCACACTGCTGTGGGATAACTAGATAACTGGCTTGTGGAAGGTCACATGACCTTCACCTTTGGGAAGCAGAGAGCAGTGTGAGCGATGGTGCTCAGCTCAAGTTCTTCTTTGTATCCAGGCAGGCGTCCAGCCCGTGCGATGGGCCACTTACTCTTAGGTGCAGGTTCATACGTTCCGCATCCTCCTTTACACAGATATCCCCTCACAGACAGGCCCACAGGGTTGTCTCCCAGGTGATTAACGATAATAGCCTTCACACTCCAAGCCACAGATAAAAGTCTACCACCATTAAATGCCTAGACTATAAAAGGTACGTGAATGGTTTTTAAGACAGAAATTCTATCTGTATTTCTGTGTTTTAATGGACATAGAGGCAGAAGGTGAAAAAGTTCTGGGTGATACCTCTGATTAGTGTTGAAGCCCATGAAGATCTTCATAATCCCACTGTGAGATGCTGCTTTTACTGCTAATGGCTACTGGGAGAGTCCATATATTGCACATGTCTCTTTATGTTTACAAGAAGAAATAATAGCTTCTACTCTACAATGAAAACGAAATTACAGATTGTGGAAGATCGCTAACAATGTTTAGGAATACTGAGAAAATCAGATAACAAAATAACACACATTTATTATTAGTAGCTATATGTTTTTTTATTTTTTTTTTATTTTTTTTGGATTTGGGTTTTTCGAGACAGGGTTTCCCTGTGTAGCCCTGGCTGACCTCAAACTCAGAAATCCGCCTGCCTCTGCCTCCCAGAGTGCTGAGATTACATGCGTGCGCCACCACCGCCTGGTTAGTAGATAAATCAAATGCCCTAAAAAGAAAATCCTAGATGACAACATGCTGCTGTAGGCTGTCATGTTGGTGGTGTGACTTACAGATCATCCTCATTCTCTGCATGCGTAACATAAAGATTTGGAAAGTTTGAGAAGGTAGTTATTATAGTTCCTACGTGCTTTCAGAGGCACAGCCTCATCTGCCATAGCTGCTGCTTAGCTGGGGAAGAGGCAAGAGAGAGCTGAGGTCAGGCTTCTCTGCCCCAGGGATGCCAGCTGCTCTATTTGTGTCACCTGTGTCTCCCTCAGGTGCTGCACTACCTGGCCATGCAGAAGCCTGCAGACCTAGCCAGGCACCTCCTGCCCTGTGTGATTCATGCAGCTGTTCTCAAGGTAAAGGAAGAAGGTAAATGTCTCAGTTGATCAGTTCCTAAGCCCATTTCCAAAGAGGGGCTTTTGGTTTCATTTTTAACTATAGCTTTGTTTTTTGTTTTTGTTTTTTTAATAAATAGAAAGTCTGGAAAACATTCCTTCTGTTAAGAAGATTATAAAGCAGATCATAGCTCATTCCAGCAAAGTTCTGCACTTTCCCAGTCCTGAAGACAAGAAATTGGAAGTAAGTGTTTTGTTAGGGTCTTGTCAAGAATTGCCCTACCTGGCAATAATTTTTTTTTTTAATCTGTGTTTTACATTTTCTTTTTACATCATTTATTGAATGGTGAGGCTGTTATTCATACATGTCACAGGATTGTAGAGGTCAGAGGACAGAGGTTCTCTCCTTCCTATCTCAGGATGTAAGACTTGGTGACAAGCACCTATCCCTACTGAGCCATCTTACTGGCTTCTAAAAAGGCTAAAAGGGTCAGCATCTGTCCCTCAGTGCTTGTGCCTCCCTTTCTACCACTAGGAAATCATCCTTCAGATTACTACTGTGGAAGCTATAATAGCCCGAGCCCGGTCCCTGAAGGCCAAATTTGGAATTGAGAAATGTGAACACGAGGAAGAAAAGGAAGATCTCGAAAGGTACTCCTGCTTGTGCCCTACCTACTTTGTCCACAGGATGACCCGCTGCTGAGAGAGGATGGCGTGGTGGCTCATGGCTTCAACCCAAGTGATTTCAGGGCTACAGCAAGAGGTTACTGGGATACGTAGTGAGCTGTTCAGGTTAGCCAAGGCAGACCCAGCAACAAAAGGACAAAATGAAATATTCTGCCCTCTGATGATAGACAGTAAAATACTGACTTCCCTTAGCATCCAAACTGTGCCAGGTTCTTACTAGGTGATTCTGTCTCTCCCCTTTGGCCATGGGTGGGGTAGGAGGAGTTGCCAATGAGGCTGCTGGAGCAGCAGCCTGACCCTTCCTGCTTCCTCCTCTAGGTTTGTCAGCTGCCTGCTGGAGCAGCCTGAAGTGTCAGTCACTGGGGCAGGAAGAGGACATGCTGGCCAAATCATCCACAAGCTGTTTGTGAATGCTCAGCGGGTATGTAAGAGTTCTCCTTGGCTGCTCTTGGCCCAGGATGGTGTTCTGAGTCCCACAGCAGGGTGACAGCACAGAAATGAACAGGGTCCAGGACTCCTGAGACTTTGAGATACCCTGGGTTAAGCAAATTGAGGAAAGAGTATTTCAGACCTAAACCATGGCAATTAGAATGGCACACCCATTGTTCTAGGAGCTGGTGGGGACTTTTAGCAATGGCCAGAGCTATGGTATAGGAAGACATGCTTACAGCCTCAGGTTCTGACTGTCTGTAATAGAGATTGTATCTAAAGGAAAAGGATTTCAGGCTGTGAAAATTGTGTAAACACAGGAGGAAATCCAGTTTGGAAAATTATCTTCATCATTCTCTCTGAAAGGACTTTCAGCACCAAGATGAAAGGGCTTAAAGGGGGGAGTATAGGGGGTTAGGTGAGTGTGGCTAGGCCTCGTGGGGGAAGGTGTCCAGACGGGCCCTTGCCTGGGCACCTCTGCCCCTGAGGGACCACACACACACAGACATGGTATAGAATAGAGTTTATTCAGAGTAGGGGATGGGAGTTAGTGGTAGAGAGAGAGGGAGGGAGGAAGTGAGGGAGGGAGGGAAAAAGAGAGAGAGAGAGAGAGAGAGAATAGAGAGAGTGGAGGCCGGCCATGACCATGTGGAGGGGGGAAGAGCCCCAGGGGCAGAGAGGTGAGAGAGTGTGGGAGAGCGGAGAGCAAAGAGGGAGAGGAGGAGCAAATAGCCCCTCTTATAGTGGGCCAGATCTCTGGGGCGGGGTATACCTGGCTATTATCAGGTAGGTGTGGGGTGGAGCTTAGACAAAACCCAACATTCTCCATTCATGAAAGTAGTTATATTAAGGGGTATTGGTCACATATGTGTATATATGTGCGCACACACACACACACACACACACACACACACACGTGCTGGTATTCTCATTCTCTTGGGGCACATTAATATTGGTGATCCAGGTGAAAGTATTATGCTGTGTGCACTAAGTACAGTTTTCACTGACCTGGAACAAGATGACACTGGAAACAATACCAGCTCAGCCTGGGGAAAGTCATTCTCTATCAAGTAAGAATTTTCTTGGTGCACACATGGGCTTCCTTAGGGTTACTATCGCTGTGATAAAACACCAGACCAAAAGCAATCTGGGGAGGAAATCCCTAAAGCAAGTCAGAGTAGAAACTGCCAAGGATGGTCCCAGCCAGGAAGATTCAGATCCGAGGGAGAACATTGGATTTCAGGAGAGAAACAGGTTCTGTTGTGACAAACACAAACAACCACACACAGATGCTGTTGACTCTGAGTGTATTTAGGAGCTCTAAAGGTAGGATTTTTATACATGAAGAGTTGGCATTACCATTTCAAAAGATGTAGCCAGTGAGGCAGGCACAATTATCATAACCATTTGGCACAAGGAAATGCAAAATCAATCAGGTACAATGTTTCTCATGTAACAGATTCAGAGGATCAATTTACAGATGCCATCAATCTTCTTGATTAGAATATAGAGTCACTTGTAGTTTACAGTAAACCTTCAAAGAGTTTGAAGTTTCTTATACCCCCTGGGTCTTAAGTTTTTGTGAGAAATTCTTATATAACATTTAGCTTTTACCTTGTAAAAGCTTCTAGACTTAATCAGTGCTTTCTGTACCTGTGTCAGAGCCAGCCTCATCTACATACACACAGCCATATAAACCTGCTTGTTGTTGGAAGGTTGTAATTATGTAAATGACTATGAGGCAAAGCATTGCAATTCTTAAAAAGGAGTTTGTGGTCAGTGAGTCTACTTCAAAGAATGTATTACTGGCGGGCCATTAGGTTGCCCTTGTGAAGAGAGGAAAAAAGGAAATTTAGAGTAAACTGCTTTTGAGAACTACGGGGGCTCAGAATGATCCTCCTTTCTCACCTTCGGAGTCAAATGCCTCAGCCTGTGGAACTTTTTTGTCACACAGAAACTACTGGGGTTGGTGGGCAAGAGCTGATGCATAGGCCTTGGGAAGGCGCTGCGCACTGGCTTGCTCCGCAGCCCTGCCCCACCCCATCAGTCAGTAGATGAGAAAATGCACTGTGGGCTACTTAGAGCTGGATCTTCTGTAAGCATTTTCTCAATTGAGGCTTCCTCCTCTCAGGTGACTATAACTGTGTCAGTTGACATAGAACTAACCAGAACATGGACTGACAGTTGCATACTCCCCATGGAGAAACTCGAATACAGTTATACACATTGTTCTCAATGTTGAAAGCTAAACACAAGATTACCTTATTGGCTTATCAATGAATGACTGGAGGAGGCAGCACTGCTCCGTTGTTCCCTCTGCTCTGTTCTCACGTGCTGTGCCTCTCCACCATCATAACACAGAGGCTGACAAGCAGTGTCCTTGTCACCCCTGCTGCCGCATCTCCTTAACATGGAAGACTCAACTCTTCCCTGATTTTTAAGAAAGTCATGAGTTAAATGCCTAGGTTTTTAGTGTTGAGTATTGCTTGTTTGGGGTAATCAGTTATTCCCCTAAACTGGAGCAACCTCCTCAGTCCTTCCTAACTGCACCGCAGCTAGAAAGGCAAAGGTTAGTCATAACTCATTCTTCAGTCCTTATGTCTTACACACCAAATCTGTTTCATCACCTGGGCTACTGTGATCCTTACTGTTTCTACTTAGGTTGTCTGTCACATCTAAGAGGAGCCTGCGACCTTTCAGGGGGCCTCCTCAAGGACCTCACACAGTACAACTTCTCAGTGTGCCTTAGAGTCAGCTTTCAGGGGCCCATGGAGTGAGAGTACATGGTTGGGTTTTAACTCAGCTCTAGCTGTCTGGCTCCAGTGAACTGTTGAGTTTATGTAACTTTTCATGATGAGAAGATTCTTTGTACCAGTTTTACCAACAAATGAAGATTTAATTATATTTAAGGAGTAGCTGAATTTTTATAGCACACATTAGCTTCATATTAGAGCTTTTCTTCAAAATTATAAACTGTAGGCCCAGTAACACAGTTCAGGAGTAAATACTTGCTGCCAAGTCAGCTGGCAGTTTATTCAACCAACCAACATGGTAAATGGAGAGAGAGAGAGAGAGCCCACTCCTGAAAGGTGTCCTCTGACCTCCACATGTGTGCTGTGGCATGTGCACACATGAGCACCCCAGCCCCACAAACCTCTGAACTCTAATAAAGTTGACTGAGACCATAGAGGTTTGGGCATGTATGTATTTAAATAGAATTCAGCAAAAATGACTGCTTTGTTCCCGTCTTGCTATGCTGAGTTATTTCTACACGTCTGTCCTAAACTTTATGGTTTGTCTGTCAAGCCACTTTTTGAAACAGCATCTTGTTTGAAAGAATGAGGGTTTTCAGCCATTTCCTCATTAAATGACCCTGCACTTCACCCGTTGGGCCGTCAGATGCATGGGCCTGAGCGCTGGCCGTGTCTGGTGTGTGTGATGGTGTGGTGTGGTTTTGTGCACCTTCAGTACCCTTGGATGGAGGCATGCCCACACAGTGCATGCCGTTCCTGACGTGCCCTCCAGTCTGCCCATCTCCTTAGCTCCCTTGGTCCCTTTCATCACTGTTTCTTTTCTCACCTTTCTCAAGCTGACTGAATCTTCTGATGAGGTAACAACATGGCCTTATGTCCCTCATAATTCTTTGTCCTTCCCCATCCCTCTAACATCATAAGGTCATCTTAACTAACCATCTCTAACCGGCTGGATCTGGCATCCCCTCTGGCTGTACGGCTTAATGTGACTTCATGTTCCCATTGCCCGAAGGCCTTCCCCAGCAGTGGGATCATGACTGAGGACAGCATTGCGGTCTGAAGGCTCCACCCGCCTGCTGCACTGGTGCAGTCAGAATATAACAGCCATTCCTTCGAGCTTGAGCCCTTCCCTCTGTGGCCGTGGCCATGGCCATGGCATCTGTTAGCTTGCTGTCACATTAGCTGCCCAGCAAGCAAACCAGTCTCCTGGTTCTAATTTGCAAGAGAATCTGAAAAAGAACTAGCTGAGAGAGGGGAGGTTAAAAAAAGTAGCCTTTCCAGACTTGAGACTAAGTCTGTCCTGTAATGTCTCACCCGGACATGAGTCACTGCCTGCAGATATGCAGGCACCAGTGCAGCTCCGCCTTTGCCGAGGAGCCTGGTGCCCTCGCTTTTCAGAGCAGAGTGCCAGCCACCCACCTCTGCCTGCCTCACTAGTGCCCAAGCTCTTTCCAGCTTTCTGCTTTTCCATTTTGTTCTTTTGAGCAATCATAACACACAGTGGACATAATGCATTTCCAAGCGATGCAGGTCATTGTGTGTTTCTTGTGTTTATCCATCTGCCCTTGGGTAACGTAGCTTTCAACTGGCTCTTGAATTTGGTGTCTGGTTCTGTTGAAGGCTGCTGCAGTGGCTCTGCCTGAGGAGGAGCTGAAGAGGTCAGGCTGCCCAGAGGAGAGAAGACAGACCTTGGTGTCAGACTTCCCACCGCCTGCAGGCCGGGAGCTGATCCTGAGGGTCACCGTGCCACGGCCTGCCCCCTACTCCAAGGCCCTGCCGCAGCGCATGTACAGCGTGCTCACCAAGGAGGACTTCAGACTTGCGGGTGCCTTTTCCTCGGACACCTCCTTCTTTTAGGGGGAGGATGAGAAGCAGCTCCTGCCATGGGCACCTGAGACGGCCTTGTCGAACCAGCAGCAGGAGTCACACCAGCATCCAGAGGTGTCTCTAGTACAAAGCTTGAGCCAGATGGATAGATTTGAGAGGTCAAAGACTTCCACCCGGGGGAGATGCCTGTGTTGGGAGAAGGCCTCTCACCTTCGGGACAGAGTTTGTTCATTCTCCTGTGACAGTCATCTGTGTAGACACTTAGTGGCTATCCTTATTAGTATTACATATGCAAAACAGAGCAGTGTTAACTCAGCTCTGGATATTTGGTGGTAGAGCCTCTAGTCCCAGAATTTGTGCTTTTAAACTGCCATGTGACATTGTTTGTGTAGTCACCAGATGAATGGTCACCTTTATTATGTTATTTGATGAGCATTTGAATATTCTAGGAGAAAGCCTAGAATTTCAGTTTTGTTTTTCCATGTCACTAGCCAAATTTATTTCTTCTGATCAATCTGTACATGAAATGTGGCTGCAGATGAGCGCTCTCTCTGTGTCTGTCTGTCTGTCTGTCTTCTAGGATCTCTCAGTCCTCCTGGTTGCACCTCCGCCTTTGCACTTTACTTCAGAGTCGCTGGCTAGGGATGGTATTTAATGACGTCATGGAGCACATGTTAAACACCCATCCTGGGAACATAGATCACCGTGCAGTTCGTGAGCTGTGGGTAGGCAGACTAGATGGCGCTTGGCTCTCGTAGCCGTGAGCAGTTGGGACCGAAGCAAGCGGTGCAGGGGTGATGGCTCTGTCCTCTGCAGCTCAGAATCATTCAGGATGCTGCTGTGGGACCTCTCTTTGGTGATTATAAATTATTTTGGGACCTAAAATTCCCACTTGAATTCAAAGTAAAAAAAAAATGGCTATGCTGAAGTGTAAATTCCACTGGTGTGATTTTTAAAAATTAATAGAATTGTACAAACCCTGTGTTATTTTTGTAAAAAAAAAGTATATATATATATATATATTTAATCTGTCTGGTGTGCACAGACGAGTGTTCTGTCTGTGACTAGGAGGGCCAGCGGCTAACTGCTAGGCTTCACAGTGCTCTTCCTGGACTTTGCTTCTTAGAAACCCATAGATAACTGGCTGAGGCCTGAGGGGCCAGAACAACTAGAAGACAGCACAGTGTCTGCTTTTCTGGGTATTGGTGACAGAACCCTACAGTGTGGGTGGGCGTGGGTCTAAAATGTCATTGTTTGTCTAATAAAACGGACTGGTGTCTATGTGGCAACCTGTGATTTTCTCCCCGAGAGCCCTTCTGTTACTTCACTCGGTTTCTGCTGCTTCAGCTCTTTCAAATGTCACAGGAAGTGTCTGCACAATGCTCTTCATGCTTTTTCAAGTGTGGTTATTTTTTCCTTTGGTCTTACTGCTCTTCACTTCAGACATTCTAAGTCCCCGCAGTATCAGTGCTGTACTGATGGCATACAGACAGCTGTGTAGAAAAGCTAGTGTGCAGTGCCCCCCTTCCTCAGGGTGGGGAGACTGAACTAAAGCCACCGTAGCATAGGGTAGTCGGCCCAGGGTGAGGCCATGACACGTGAAACACAGATAATGCTGAGGTGTGCTTAGAGGGGCTGTGTGTGTCCCGTGAGCCCACCCACTCGTTACTAGTGATGATTGGGGCATTGGGGCGGGGTAAACTGTGAGAAGGGACTTCTAGAAAAACAGTACCTGAGGGTGACCTCTGGCACACACATGTACACATCTATAAGAAAGTTTAAATATAAATCTCAGCAGCACTATTTGCTCTTGTAGAGGACCAGTGTGAGATCTCAGCACCACACGGCTGACAACCATCCCATATGCAGTTCCCAGATCCAGCACTCTCCTGACCTGTGCAGGCATCACGCAACATATATGCAGGCACTCACACAATAAAGATCTTTAAACAAGTCATGTGTCAGAAGTGTCAGTTGCTTGTCAACAAAGACAGGCTACACAAACTGTAGGGAAGAGCTGTCGCACAGCTGTGGACCTTGTCGACCACTCCTGAGGTGCAGATATGTCCCCAGCCCCAGAAAAGACAAAATGACCCAATAGCTCAGTCCAGCAGGAGGAATGAGAGCCGTGGGAGCCATCCAAGCGCCCAGTGACTGTGAGGTGTGGCTGCCCGATACTCCATCACTTCAAACAGGCTGTCATCTTATACCCATTGTGAGGCTCAGTCATGGTCCTAGAGGTCTCAGTCCATGGCGAACAGGGTGTGTGGCACAAGTGCACACAGATGCCAGAGACAGGAAAGGGGAGGGCGAGGATGAATTAGTGTCACTCACAGGCTGTGTCGTTTTCCTCTTTTCATTCCTTTGGCTGCTGGTCTGTGGAACAATGCCCCACCCCACCCCCACCCCATTAAGATGGGGTTTTATTCCTTTGGCCTTTCTGTAACAACCACCCCCCCCCCCAAGACATCCCAGGCTCTGAGTTATATATAAATCAAGCCACTTCTCTATCCAGTCATGAATAAGTTACTGACCCATTCTCTTCCCCTAACATCCTGAGGCCCCATAGTCACCTGTGTGCCACTGTGGGACAGGGCACAGGCCACTATACTGTGACCTGTCCTTTAGAAGAACAGACAACTTTTGCTTATGGGAAGAAATAGGTAACTTCTTTCAGCCACCACATGGACTCTGGATGTTGAACAAAACTCCCAAGTTTGCTAGCCCCTGGGCAGTTGGGCAATGACTTGCAAGGGCTACTGGTTAGCCTTCTGAACTGGAATTTTGACTTAAAACAGGCTTAGCTTTGCCAGAGTTACGTAAGGAAGGAGCTGTATTTTCAGCAGCCCACTGGCAGGCTCCTGCAATATCTTGTCTACATGAGACATGGAAATATTTTTAGAGTGTAAATGTCCCACTCTCCACTTTTGTGGGACAGTGAGGGGATAGGGTGGGGGGAGACGGTGGGCCTCTCTCTGGCTGTAGCTAGCTGATCTGAAGGCTGAGAGGTGGGCCGGGACCCACCCGTCCATGCGCCTCACACCTTTCTTTACTCCTGTTACTCAGGGGAGGACTGTAAGCAGCAGTCTTTTGTCCCATGCTATCAAGTTACATCCGAGTCTTGTAGTGATTCATACAGGAGAAGGGCCTGGACAGACCCAGAGTAGGCTCAGCTCTGTAGGTTCTGTTAGATCTATGACAAAGGACCATTTGTCATTCGGCTAACAAAATTGTGCTCAGAGGCAGACGGCTACCCAGTGAACCTGGCCGATACCCCAGTGTGGGATGCTACCTGTCTACAACTGCATCTCTCCAACAGGATCCGTGCTAAGGCGGACCATGGGATGCCCAGATCTCAATGCAGAGGCCACTCACTGCAGACCAATGCACACCGGAGTACCATCTAACTAGAACATTAACCACCCCGTGGTATGAGGGGGGAAGGGAGAGCCTGCTTAGGCCACAGGCTGCACAGAAGCTGCTCTGGGGGACAGCACACGCTTGTCCCAAAGGCATCGACAGCAGCATAAGCCACCGGAATGACGAGAGACAACTGCGTTCCAACATTCTCCTCGCTTTCCTTTTCTATTTCTGTGCGATCCTGAAGTCGCCCGATGGGGGCGTAGGCTTTAAAGCACTCTCAGGAAACATATGCAAGGATTCCTTAGGACGTGAACCTCACAAAACCTTATTCTAGCTGGCCGCGATGGTACACACATTTAATCCCAGCACTCTGGAGGCAGAGGCAGACAGTTTGAGGTCAGCCTAGCCATGGTCTACACAGTGAGTTCCAGCGCCACACAGAAAAACAAAAAATCAAAACAAAATGAACAACAACAACAAAAAATTATCCTAAGAACTGATATGGGATTGCATATCCTGCACTACAAAGCTCACCAGAGTGAAGAGGGCTTGGGTTTTGTTTCATTTTGCTGTTTTCCTTTTGTGGTGCTAGAGATGAACCCAGGGCCTGTACACACTGAGCAAGCACTTTACCGCTCAGCTACTCCCGAGGAAAAGAGCCTGCAGGATGAGAAAAACCATTCTTGCCAAGTTATGCATCAGACAGGCAATTAATATCCATGATATATAAAGAACTACAAATAGTTCAGGCTGGAGAGAGAACGAGTTATAAGCACCAGCTGTTCTTCCAAAAAGAGGATTAATGTCTACAGCAGATATTTTAAAACCTCTCTTCATATGACCAAGAAAAAGCAATTCAGGAGCAAGGAAGGTATGGGGAGATGCCCCCTCACACACACACACACACACACACACACACACACACACACACACACACAGGGTCAGGCTCTCGGAGATGGAGATGCCACCTCTCTCTCTCTCACACACACACACAGGGTCAGGCTCACGGAGATGCCATCTCTCTCTCTCTCTCTCTCTCTCTCTCTCTCTCTCTCTCTCTCTCACACACACACACACACAGGGTCAGGCTCACGGAGATGCCACCTCTCTCTCTCTCTCTCTCTCTCTCTCTCTCTCTCTCTCACACACACACACACACACACACACAGGGTCAGGCTCACGGAGATGCCACCTCTCTCTCTCTCTCTCTCTCTCTCTCTCTCTCTCTCTCTCTCTCTCTCTTTCACACACACACACACACACACACACACACACACACACACACACACAGGGTCAGGCTCACGGAGATGCCACCTTTCTCTCTCTCTCTCTCTCTCTCTCTCTCTCTCTCTCTCTCTCTCTCTCACACACACACACACACACACACACACACACACACACACACACACGGTCAGGCTCATGGAGATGCCACCTCACACACAGGAGCTGGGCAGGAGAAGCCTGCATCTTACACATAGTGGAGCAGAAGTCAGGTGACATTCCAGTGTGGCACTTTTCCATGGCTGACTGGAGTGTAATCCATACAACCCTGGAAAGGACTTTGTATTCCTAAGATGTCAAACAAGCATGAACACATCCTAGAGACTGAGTCTAAAGCTCAGGTCCTAGATAGAGTCAGTATCATCTGGGCACGTATGAGCCCTGCAGATCACCGGGGCTAGGGAGACGGCTCTGCTTATATTGATAAAGGACCAAAGCTCAACTTCCATGACCCAAAGAAAGCCAGTGAGGCCGAGACAGGCAGACCTGGAGCTCACTGGCCAGCCAGCAGGTTCTGTGAGAAAGAAAGCGTGTCTGGAAAATGAAGGTGAGTTGGCAACATGTGGCTTTTGTTGTTTTTGGAACAGTCTCTCTGTGTAGTCCTGTCTGTCCTCCAACTCCCTAAGCAGACCAGGCTGACCTTAAATTCAGAAAGATACCACCACAAATTTCTTTATTCCCAGCACTTAGGAGGCAGAGGCAAGCAGATATCTGAATTCAAGGCTAGCCTGGTCTACAGAGTTCCAGGCCAGCCTGGGCTACATAGTGAGCCCCTGTATTGGGGGAGGCAGTGAATTGTGATTGAGGCAGAACCCCAACACAGACCTCTGCTCTCTACAGACGTGTGCGACCCACCCACACTAACAAGTGCAAGCACCCACAAAGGAAAAAGGAAAAAAACAAGGAGACACAATTCCTTAGCCACCCCGCAGTCCTGATCAGGGAGCGCTGGAGTAGGGCTGCTGTGTGGAGGAAGCCCTCTGGAATGTGCCCTAGTCTGAGTCTCTGTTATAGACCTTTCTGTATGGGATCAGGGTCGTTCAGACTCACTACACAAAATCTACAGAGCACACACCCTGTCGTCCTTTGACTGTAGCGAAGGTAGTATCTACAAAGCAACAAAATCAATATCTAAAATCAATATCTAAAATCAGTATCTAAAATCAATATGGTATGAAAAGCATGGCCCTGGGCTGGAGAGAGGCTCAACAGTTAGGAGCACTGATGGCTCTTGGAGGACCCAGTTTTGATTCCTGGCACACACATGGTGGCTTACAACCATTTGTAACTGATGCCCTCTTCTGCTCTACAAGGGCACTGCACGCACATACACAAAGCATGGTGCTGAAGGAAAAGCAGGCCTGCACACTGCCATGCCGCCAGAGGCCATCGATCCACAGGTGACACAAAGTTGCTTAGCAACACTGAAGGAGAAAATTCCTCCGACCAATTCCTTTGAGCCAACTGAATCAAACCGCCAATCTGGAAATTCCCTGCAGACCAGTGTGGGAGCTCCACCCAGCAATGGAGCTCGTAAGCACATGGAAAAACAGGTGAAGCCAATATGGCTCCCGCTTGTAATCCTCAATGAGCTGGAGGCCGCAGCAGGAGGATTGCTGAGTTGAGGCCAGTCTGTACTATATAAAGCAAGACCCAGTCTCAAAAAAAAAAAAAAAATCCCAAAAAACAAAAACCCTGGAAACAAACAATAATGACAAAAGGCAGAGGTGAGACTCAGAGTAAAACCAGTGAGAGACATTCAAGGCGAGCGGCCCTGTGCAGAGGTGGCCCTCTCCACAGCACCTAACACAACGGCACCCCCGACTGCTTACTGTGTGTTGCACATTTCTGGCACACTCCTTCAGGGAAGGGGCTTCATCTGTTCCCCTGTCACATTCTTGGCTCTTAAGACAATTTAGCATCCTCAGAACATCATGAGGTGTTTACCTGTATCAGTTGACTTAGACCATTGCTCAATAGCTCAATATTTCAGCCAGGACAGGGTCCACATTTCACATGAAAGCGGTGAACAGCTTTTCCTCAGACAGTTTCTGGTAGTCTGTCTGTCCCACTCAGCAGGCAGTGAGAAGATTCCCATTTGGTAAGAAGCGCATTTATGCCATACGAGTTTAACGTGAACATGGCTCCGGCCCTGGCTCGAACACTAACGAGTTTTAAACCTCAGGCTGCTCAGCTACTCCCCCCAACTGTGAGATGCTCACCTATGAACTGTCACTTGTTCACACTAATTTATTCCTACATTGTCGGTCAGACACGAGGCATTAGGTTTATCTTAGTGTTTGAGCACGCACTTAGCATGCCCGAGGCATTGGGTAGATCCCCACCCCCAACCCCACGTGGCATTGCGGGGCCCGGGGAAATTATACTGACAGCTAAGAATGCAGCCTACTATAGAACTCACAAGCTTAAAACATCACAAAACCTTTTCAAGTTTTTTTCTGTGATAACCCAATTGTGCAGTTCTCAAGTGAGGATTTTGTAGATGACAATGCTTCACCGCGCTCAGAGGCTGGACACGCCTGCTTTAGACTGAATACACTCAGGAGGCACCGGAATCCAAGGGTCCACCTTCAGCGTGTACTTCCAGTGGGGCTGGGCTGTCAGTCCTGTGAGCTCTCCTCAGCGCGCCCCACAGTTGCACATCCATTTTTTGCCCTATGGCCTGCTGACTTGACCAAATGCCATCTTCCTCAAATGCACATTTCCCTCCTCACTGCTGACCACAATGCCCACTTCAGGGTGCTGGTTCAAAGGACGCTCACACTTTCCTCTAAGAGACTGCGGTCCTAGAGCCTGCTGCTCACCACGACAGCAGCAAGGCCAGGTGCTACCCGTGAGAACCATGCCCACCTGAGCCTCAGCCTCCCACAACGAATACCCTTATTTCAGGGGCACATTAGGACCCCTTTGTCCACTACTGCAACTGCCTCTCCAGAAACACGCCCACATGACAGAAACCAGCAGCTTCCCAACCAGCCCGTGAACCTGGTCAGTCCAGGCATGCCATTGCACGACACGGTGCTATTTGGAGATGGGAGCTTGCTGTGGTGACTCTAGATTCCTGAACTCATGTGATCCTCCAGTCTAACAGCTTTGTCACAAACTTCCCTCAACCAGAACTTCAAATTATTTCTGCCAACATTAACGCATTTCTGCAAATCAAGGGCAGGGCAGCGTGTAGTCTAGGCTGGCCTTGAATTCCGTATGTGGATAAAGAAGACCTTGAACGTCTGATCTCTCTGCCTCCACTTCTATTGATGAGGGTGTAGGTGTTTCCCAACCTGTTTTATGCAATGCCGAGGATCAAACTCACAGCTCCACGCTTGCCAGACAAGCGGCTTACAGACTCAGCTGCAACTTAGCCTGTGTCTGAGAGTCACAGAGAGGAAACTGGGTGGAGTTCCAGACAGCCTGGGCGCTGGCCGCTTTGGGCCTGGCCAGGCGAGTCACTGAAAATCCTACAAGGCTGTCTCACAGATGGCATTTGATCGAGTCAGCGGTTCCACGGGGACAGAAACTGGACTGCAGCTGTGGGGCTCTGAGGAGCTCAGAGGACTGACAGCCCAACCCCACTGAGAGAGTGGCCTCCTCCCAGCCTGTCATGGTAAGACAAGCTGTGTGAAGTGGCGGACAGTAGGCTCACAGCTCCTGGCTACAGCTCACACTGGAATTCTGTCTAGCAGCCTTCCCTTCTGAGGTCTGTTTGTTTATTTTTATCTGACCCCCATTAGAGGCCGAGGCCTCTCCACAGGTCAATCCTGTTCCTACTACTCCCCATTCAAATTCTGTGTGACCCAGACATCTATAGCTTTTTGTTGCGCAGACCAAGATGGCCCCTCAAACTCAGTATAAAGACCCAACTCTAAAGAACACTCACCCCTACTTCACAGGCTGGGCAGTGTCCACGTCTGTGACCGGATGCTCCTGGTTTGCTTCCGTTCTGCTCAGTTTACAACCCGGTGATGACGTTAATACTGTGAAGGGCGACAATTCTAGACCAGCTTACCTGGGGGAATGGCAGCAAACCCTAACTGACCTGGGAGCCCAACAGCCCGCAGAGCACATTCTGAGTCTTCCTTCTAATGTGCTCCAAGGGCGATGGCTGAAAACTATTTAATAGGCCACAGCCTGGTGGGCCAGCCACTCAGCTGGGTGTGGCTCAACTGGGGTTTCACGGCCTAGTTAGCTATAGGGCCTTCTCCGACCAACCATGGCTCAGTTATTGAGAATAAACTGCACTGGTCTGGTGTCCTGGGGCCAGGGTGGACATTCTGTTAAAAGCCACAGCTTCCCACACTAACAGGAGCGTGCACTCATGTAGAACTCGGTTTGCAATTGTCCTTGCTTGCTATTCTGCCACATTGACAGCAGGGCCTCGCAGACTCAGAGATGGAAGATGAACCTAGTTTTGTCAGCTAGCTTGCTCTAGGGATCGCCTGTCTTGCCCTTCTGAGGCTGAATTAGAGGTAGGGTGCTAGGCTCCCTGGGCGTTTTATATGGGCTTCTGCACACTGGTCCTCACACCTGCACACACCGGGCATTTTAACCACCGACCCATCCCCATCCTCCAACCCCCCACCTTTACGGATACAATGTCTCATGTTACCCTAGACTGGGCTCAAAAATTTGGGATTTGGCCTGACTCCCCTGCCTCACGTCTCACTGGGCCCAACGTGAGTAGAGGCAAAGTTGTAATTCTACCTAGAGCCCAACTGCAGCTTCTGAAACATCACCTCATACATGCAAAAGCATAAGCCACACGCATGGAGTAGACATGAAAAGGAGGAAGGGCATCTGAAGCACTGCAGTTGTCTCCAAAGCTAAGAATAAGAGGAGTACGAGGCATCTCGGAGTGACCTACCCACGCCCATCACTCACTAACTTTGGTCCACGGGAGAGCTTTCTTGACTAAGTTTGTAGGGAAAGCCGATCCTATGCGGAGATCTTTGCTCAACAGATGTGACACAGTCAAATGTTCTACAGCTTCAGTCCCTAGAGTCACGGAGCTGTGTGCTCTGAAGGGATTGGTGGGACTCTGGCTACTTCTTCCTTGTGCCTCTTGTTTGATGAGGTGTTTTTGTCTGTTACATGATCCTATGATGTTTCTGGGCTGCACCCCAAACAAAGGGTCCAAGTGATCACTGTGTAGAAACTACCAAGTGGTCTGTCAGGAGCACTTTTTGTTTTGAAGGTGATTACTTCAAGTTGGTATAGTGACAGGAAGCTGGCTAAGGTGCTTTGAAAGAAAATGGCCCCCACAGGCTCACAGGGAGTGGGGCTATTAGAAAGTGTGGCCTTGTTGGAATGGGTGTGGTTTCGTTGGAGGAGGTATGTGTCACTAGGGGGTGGTCTTTGAGGTCTGTGAGGCTCAAGCCAGTTCATTTCTGCTGCCTGTGGATCTAGATGCGGAACTGTGAGCTCCTCCTCCAGCACCAGGTCTGCCTGGACGCTGCCACGTTTCCCACCATGATGATAATGGACTAAGATTTTGAAAAGGTAAGCCAGCCCCATGTTTTATATATGTTTTATAACTCCTTTATAAGAGTTGCCATGGTCATGGTGTCTCTTCACAGCAATAAAACCCTAAGACACTGAGTAATTGGATTATTATACAGATATTGGCGTTTTGAAGTTCTGAAATCTAATACTGAGATGTGATTATAGGAAAGGCAATAACTGCAAAAAGGCTGTAAAATACACTGATCATAAATGCACAATCATATCTATCTGCCTACCGACTCAGCCACCCTCTCTTGGCTTGAGAAAGGGTTTCACTATGTAGTTCTGGCTGGCCTCGAACTCACTGAGATCCACCTGCTTCTGCTCCCTGAGTGCTGAGTTCTTCCATGCCTGGCGCACAGTGATGCATTCTCTCTCTCTCCCTCCCCACCTCCATGTTGAGTGTATGTTCCCAGGTGTACACGAGCCACAGCAACTACAGGTCAGAGGACAGCCTGGGCCCCTTACCTCCTGCCGTGTTTAAGACAGGGCTCTCTTCTGTTTACTCCTGGGTATGCCAGGCTCTCTGGCCTGGAAGCCTCTCCTGTCTTCCCCTCCCCATTGCTGAGGCAGAGCTGGATTACAGCGAGCAGCGCATCATCAGGTTTCACGTGGGGCCTGGGGATCTGAACTCGAGTCCTCACATGTGTGTCTCGAGCTCTTCAACCCACTGACCCCGAGCCCCACAGCGCTATTTTTAAGGTGTCCCGATGGCCAGTTTCCAGGAAGCAGTATGACTGACTCCTAGAAATACACGACCAGGGACTTGAGGGCAGGAGAGACACTCCTGTGTGAGAAGGGCAGGTGGCTAGAACCCAGAACACCAACGGGAGACAGTGACATTCCTTGCCGTTGAATAAGAACATGCTATACCTGGGTGGCAGAGAACCTCCTCAGCAGAGGGCAGGTCAAAGTCCAGAGGTGAGCCGGGACATTTTTCTGATGGTTGGGGAATCCAGCCGAATGGCACAGCACACCAATGCGAAGCCTGCGGTTTTCCAGCTCGGAAGGATCATGGGCGGAGAGCGAGCGGCGGTAAGCGCCGCCACAGAGAGGGAGCCGTTATTCCCAGTCTGGTTTAGATGGCTGATTTCCAGTTTTACTCATCACTGGCTTCCTTCACCTGTGATTTCAGGAAGCATCTGTAGTTTAGATGTTCCATTCAAGGACTGGAAGGAAATGTCTGATTATTAAGGAGAGGCATGGGCAGAAAGCTTTCCCAGTTACAGGGAGCGGATGTGGGTGGCTATTCATTTGGCACAAGAAACTCCCCAAGTGTGCACCTTATCTGTCACTAACTTTGAACAAAAGTCTTTGGGAGAGGGGGCGGTGTCCAGGGTCTCAGCATGTAGACCAGGCTGTCCTTGAACTCACAGATCTGCCCGCTTTTGCCTCCAGAGCACCAGGTTTAAGTGAATTCCTTGCTGGCTCAAGGGAGGGCTAATCAGAGAGGTTCTGTTAGTCATCCCATCTGTTAGACTGGGATTCGCCTCACTCAGGGATGGCAATGGGAAGGTGTGACCCCAGGCATCTGTGGCTTGGGTGTGAGCTTGGCTTATTCAGCAAGTTCGCTCTCCTAGCTCTTAGCAGTCCTTCATGGCCGCGCATCTACGCCAGGTAAGCGTCACATAGTTCACGCTGCAAGGGGACCTTGCTCCCCCGCTACTCACCACATCTGCTTTCCAGCCCCTGGTTCAGCCCATATTCCTTTTTCTTTTCTCGGGGTCTTTTGGAGTCCATCGTCTGCACTGACTGTGCGGTCTCAGCTGTCTTCCCTCACGCTGCACTTCCGCACACAGGTGCTCGCGCTCCCTTCCATGCCCCCCTGTTCTCTCTCAGGTCCTCCACTTGCTCTTCTTAGTGTCTTTTTGAGACAGAGAATCATGCACCACAGGCTGGTTTCAAATGCACTGTGAAGTCAAAGGTGACCTTGAAGCTCTTGGCCCTCCTACCTCGGCTCCAGCTCTCCAGTGCCGGGATTACTGGCACTACCACCATGCCTGGCTTTTGTGGTGCTAGGGAAAGAAACCAGGGCCTTGTGCTTTCTAGGCAAGCTCTCTGCCAATGGAACTACATTCCCAACGCCTACACACAAATCCTCCCCACCCCCAACTGTAGCACTGAGAACTGAACCCAGGGCTACACACATTCTGTCCTGGGTTGTCATGCTTCAGTTAACAAGAACCATCAGCCAGAAGCAGAACTATAGAAGTCAAAGAGCAAGGGTTGCACATGTAGAGGCTTTTCCCTATGGGCTTTGATGGATTAGGTGTCTGTGTTCGTTTTGGCAGGTGGTACTGTCTGCATGTTGAGTTCTACGGCCTGAATGGTACGACCATCATGGAGTCAGTTGTGCTAAGGTCTGGGGCCTGCTAAGAAACAAACAGGCATAACTGACATCTAAGAGCTCTCTCCTTAGAATTTCCACTGCAGTGAATAGAGCAAGCTCACTGACTGACCTACTTAGACTACAGTCTGCTACTGAAGGTGCGCGCTGGAGGGGAGGGGCGTATAGTCTGCTACTGACTATGCACACTGGAGGGGAGGGGCGGGCACTGGGCCTGCACTCCTTGCCTGTGAACCATGATGATTGGCTACTGGAAATGAGGCGGGAAGCTGAGAAGAGCCAGGTGTGCAGAGAAGAGGCCAGACAGCACAGGCCAGGCCTGCTCTACTTGGTCTCACGCAGTGGGTCGGGTCGAGACTCGATGACTCTGCAAGGCAAGCTCATGACGCATAAAAAGGTGTAACCTATGAGCTGCTAACTAAAATTGTAAAGTGCTTAAAGGAGCATTTTACACAGTTTACATTCCAGTGTGTGCACTGGCGGGAGCCTTTGGGGATGTAATTGGATCTGAGAGTGATGGTCTTTGAATCGTCACGATTCCTTCAGGAGACATGGACGGAATGGCTTCTCTTCCTTTCCTGTTATTATACCTATTTTCTTTTTAAAAGGTTATTTACATTTTTTTCAAATTTACCTTTTTGTTTGTTTGTTTGTTTTAAGATTTATTTTATGTATGTGAGTACCCTGTAGCTGTCTTCAGACACACCAGAAGAGGGCTTGAGATCTCATTATAGATGGTTGTGAACCACCATGTGGTTGCTGGGAATTGAACTCAGGACCTCTGGAAGAGCAGCCAGTGTTCTTGACGTCTGAGCCATCTCTCCAGCCCTCAAATTTATTTTATTCTTGTATGTGTGGATGTTTTGCCTGCATGTGTGGCTATGGACCATTTGCTTGCTATTGTCCAAGGCCAGAAGAGGGATCTGAATCCCTCCAACTGGAGTCACAGACAGTCGTGAGGTTCACATGGGTGCTGGGACCCAAACCAGCTTGGGAAGGGCAGCTCACGCTCTTCCCACTGAGCTATCTCTCCAGTCCATCATTAGCATGTGTCTCATTAAGGGTACCACTGTGTCTGAAGCATGTTAACCTTCTGATTGTTTTTATGTAGTGAATTGTATCACGTGTGTGTGTGTGTGTGTGTGTGTGTGTGTGTGTGTGTGTATTTGTGTAGAACATGCATGTGGAGGCCACATGTTGCTATCAGGTGTCTTCCTTGATTGCTCGATACCTTATTTTTGAGAAGGTCTCTCACTAAACCGGAAGCTTACCTCTTCCCTGGACTGTCTGCCAGGGAGCCCCAGAGATCCTTCTGTTTCTGGCTACTTGGTACTGGGGTCACAGGCCTGCCACCACACCTAGGTTTTTACACAGGTTCTGTAGCTCAGACTCAAGCTATCATGCTGTGTCGCCAGCAGCTCATCAAATGAGCTACCTCCCAACCCCACTGTCACTTTATTGTGGAGACAGGGTCTCACCACATGGCCTTGCCTGGCCCATAGAACTCACTTTGTAGATCAGGCTAGCCCCAAACTCATAAAGATCTCACCTGCCACTGCTTTCTGAGTGCTGGGATTAAAGGCGTGTGCCATCGCAATTCATTGGTCATCCTTCTTTTTAAATGAGGTACCAGAAATAAAATTAATAAAATAGGGTTTGAAGATGGAGAGATGGTCCAGTGGTTAGGAGATCAGTTTGCAGCACCTATGATGAATGGCTCATAGCTGCTGTGACAAAGTCTGGGAGATAATAGTATCTGCTCTGCCCACTGCGGGCAACTGCACATCTCCCCTGCACCCCCACAGGGATACACGTACACGTAATTAAAACAAACCAAGGTTTATTTAAAGAACAGAACAAATCAAGATACTACCAGGATTTTAAAACCAGGAAAGGAGGACGAGGAGATGAAGGCTGCCCTGACAATTAGCCTGGTTTTACACATTAAACAAAATCAAACTGTGAAAGGGAACAAGGGAGCAGACAACTGGAAGCGAGGCTGTGCCGCAGTGTGACCTCTCACCTCTGCTCATGGTTTCCCAGAGTGCACCAGGTCTGCAGACACCATGCATGCTTACAGCCAGTTCATTTACAGAAGCATCTTTTCAATAAAGATAGCTGGCCCAGAAATCAAGCGAGGAGGCAGTGCCCTAAACCTGCACCCGAGCCTTAATAATTCCTTAATAACGACGGCTTGTCTCAAACTGTCCCTGTTCTGGGTGTTCCATGTATAATACACAGTCCAGAACCAAGCGCTGTCAGGCTTGTGGGAATCCATCTGTCCCCACTGTCTATGAGCCATGCACTGATTAAGGTACATAAGGGGGAAAAGTGGAACAAAATCTTGCTGAAACATAATTGACAATCTTCGTGAGTCAGTAAGACCCCAGAAACTTCCCAGCATCCCTCGGTTTCTGTTAAGTATGTAACATTAAGACAGCTTAGCAAAAATCTAAATTTCAGTTAATGGCTTATGTTTAAACACTTCCCATTCTTAAAATACCAAACAAACATGAAGATAAATTGTGACAACGCCTTCTACCTGTAGGCTTTTTGCTTCTGTTACGTCTTGCCTTACTTCTTCACCAGGAACCGAGTGATGTCTGACCCATGCTTTGTTGCCAGAGAGCATCGCCTCACCCGACTCCTTTCCTTGGCTTGCTGGGCAGTTCTCTAGGAGTTAACACAGGCACCATGGGTAGGGAGAAAGCCTTGTGCTGGAGTCTAGAAAAATGCACATTATCCATATATGCAGTGCTTACCCACAGGAAGGGTCCTGAGATCCTAGGTTTACTGATCTCAGTTACAAGAAAACCTCTTGTGGAGAACGTCTCACTACCCAGAAGACCATGAATCATCTAAGTGGGAACTAGGGGAAGCCTCGAGTCTCCGCATCTAAGAGGGTACTTATCTTAAAACTCCAGTATTCAGTTGATAAAATTTGTTTACTTTTTATTTTCTGGATCCAACTCAGAAAATTCATTCCCAACTCAACACATAAGACACTGTGGAAAGTCAAATGTGACAGAACCAGATTCTGCTAAGTCCAATGAACAGTTTTCATGGGAATCCAAAAAAACACACGAACCCAGAGAAGACGGGGTTCTCACTGGTGGCTTCTACAGTCTTGGAGAGCCAGCCCCATGCTCACTGGGTGCCTCAGAATGGCCTGGAACTCCGAGCTCCACCTGCCTCTTGGGTGTTACACTACCACATCCAGCTGGCCACGAACTCTTGATCCTCCTGCCTCCAATTCCCAAGGGCATCAACACACCACTTTGTGCAGTGCCGGGATGGAACCAGGGCCTCATGCATGTTAGGTGAGTGTTCTACCCACCGCGCCCCATCCTTAGCCCAGACATTGAAGGAAGAGGGCAGCAGCCAGCCTCTCCTCTGTGACTAAGAGGGCAGCAGCCAGCCTCTACTCTGTGACTATGAAGTTCCTCAGAGTCAGGTGTCGGGAGTGAGGAGGGGACACCCCATGCCATTCCGCTCCTGGATGGGCGCATGTGCGTCCTCAGCCTCCACCACCCGTGTGCCGTACTCCCCAGGGCGTCCTCCCAGGGCTGCCTGGATTGGCATATGTGTGGGTGTCACTGACCTCCTTGTGGCACACCGTGCAGAGAGTCTGCAGGTTCTCCAGGGAGCACTGTCCACCTCCCTCATACACTGGCCTGATGTGGTCCACCTGCCAAAAGTGGCCTTCTCCTGGGTTCCTCAGCATCTCATTTAGCTGCAGTAAGAACACACTATCAGCAACTTTCCATATCTGCTGTGGGAACCTTGGGTTGTGCTGGGAAACCCCTCCCTCAGCAAAATCACAGGGAGAAACACATTAGGACTGCTTTTTATAGCTTTTGTTGTAAGCCAAAAAGAACCAAAACCCTCCTAGTTAGCAATCTGAAAGCAATAAAATGCGTGTCTAAAAGAGGTTTCCCCCATGCTACCTAACACATTCTGAAAACCTGATGAGCTAAGTACAAGATACCTATGCTCCCGATAGACTGGGGGCAAATTGGTTGGTTTTGTCCCTTTAAGTTGTCTTACGTATTTATTCTCAGTATTAGTTATTAAATAGCCATCTATTGCTGACCTAAATGCGTTTGTTCCTCCATCAATGGTAGGCTAGATCTCCTGTATCCCAGGCTTCGACCTCATCATGCAGCCAAGGATGACCTTGAACTCTTGATCATCTACTCCCTCCCAAATGCTGGGGTTATGGCCTGCAGCACCATGTGAGGGTCATGCATGCTGGGGATGGAACTCAGGCTCTTGTGTGTGCTAGGCAAGCCCTCTACCAGCTGAGGTGCATCCCTAGTGCTGGCCAGAAATTGTTATTTACCAGTCTCCCAGGTTGTATAGACTGGCGTGGCATGAAATCTCCACAATGAATTTCTATACCTTGCATGTTTGAAATAAACAATGGTAGCTACTTAAAACAGCCAGTGTCTAGGCCGGCCTACATACCCACTTAGCTAGTGATGTCCTATGCTATAAGGAGATGCATCTGAACATTACCTGAGATAGTACAGCCAGTGTACCTCGGGGGTACTGCAGCTGTTTAAACATCAGAGATTAGTATGAAAGCTAGTTTTTATCTTTTTAATCTTGGATAAGAAAGAAATTAGAGTTAATTTCATGAATGCTGGCTACAGGAACCCATGGTTATTTCAACCCTAAAGCAGAAACACAGAGAGACCTCAAAGTGATAGACAGTAGGGTGCTGATACAAAATAGACACATAGACCAATGGAGAACCCCCAAACAGACCCTACAGCCACAGAGCACAATAGAGAACCCCCAAATGGACCCTCACAGCTGTGGACCCCTGGGAAAAAAAGGCAACCTATTCAGTAAATGGTGCTAGCCAAACTGACATGCATAAAGCACTTTTAAGAGAGCATGTAGGGCTCTGTGATGGACCAGTGATCTGATGAATGTGTGACTCCTGAGTAGTGCCCACAGCCAGCTGGGGTAGGGAACCTGATCCGCCGACCTCTGTCACTGCCTGTTTCTCTTCGGGCTTTCTGTTAGAAGATACAGACTGAGTTTTAGAGGCAACTGCAAATGTCATTCTAAATGGCATATCCTTAGGAAAAGTCCACTCAGAGGCGCCTTTTGCAGCCAGCTCTTACCCTCTGAGCAGCTTTAAATGACAGGCTCAGTGGGCCAAAGGACTTTATTGTTCCTGGGCAATGTGTAGCAGATCCCCTGGGGCAGCTCGCACAGGCTGACTGCCTCACCGCAGACATACCCGTTCACTCAGTTTGAGCCTGGTGTTGAGGCATCTTCCCTCAGCACCCCTGGGTGCAACACCTAACCTGTGACAGCTAGTCCTAGACAGGCCACTTTCAGAAGACCCTGGGTCATTTCAGTGCGCATCTTCAGGAGGCCTGCAGGGCCCAGGAGTGTGGGAGCCTGGCTGACTTCTTTCAAGGGCACGTCCTCATCAACTAGGGCAAGGGATAACTCAGAAAGGCCAATAGAGAAAAAAGGCACTTCTCCATAGCCAAGAGATATACTAATTCATCTCTTAAGATTGTTAGCTAGTTCTATTATATAATGTAGCAGGTAAATTAAAATATGTAATTTATTAAAAAATTATATATTTATTTTTCTGTCTGTCTGTCGATCTATCTATCTATGGTCAGGGGATCACTATCTATCTATCTATCTATCTATCTATCTATCTATCTATCTATCATCTATCTACCTATGGTCAGAGAATCACTATCCATCCATCCACCCATCCACCCATCCATCCATGTATGTATGTATGTATGTATGTATGTATGTATGTATGTATGTATGTATCTATCTATCTATCTATCTATCTATCTATCTATCTATCTATCTATGGTCAGGGGATCACTATGTAATGTAGCACTGGCTGTCCTGGAACTCACTGTGTAGACCAGGCTAGCTACAAACTTGCAGAGACACGCTTGCCCTTGCCTCTTGAGTGCTGGAACTAAAGGCACGTGACTAAAAATACACACTTTGTTTAGCTGACAGGAAGTCATCCAATGTGAGCAGGCAGGGATTACTTGGAATTTTTTGATTAAGCACACCACAAAATTAAACATTTTCTTTAAGCTGGAAACTAAATAGTTTTCCTAAGGAGATCACACCTCTGACTGAGCTTTGGGAAGCTGAAAGAATGCTGACAAGATGACGACTTTGCCAGGTACAATAATTAGCCATGAGTTGCCTTATTAAAATCATGTTTTATAATGGGATGACCACACGGCCCTTTCATTGTAAGCTCTATTCTGGGGTTACTCCCTCTGGTGATTTGAATAGGAACTCCCCCTACAATCTCAAATGTTTGAAAGCTTGGCCAGGGGGTGGCACTATTAGGAGGTATGGGCTAGTTGAAGTAAGCGTGGCCTTGTTGGAGGAAGTGTGTCACTGTGGGTGCAGGCCTCAAGGTCTCATATATACCCAGTGTGGCACCCAGTTGCTTCTGCTGCCTGCGGGTCAGATGTAGAACTCTTAGATCCTTCTCCAGCACCATGTCTGCCTGTGTGCTATCATGTTTCCCATCATGATGATAACAGACTAAACCCTCTGACCTGCAAGTCAGGAAAAATGAAATGTTTTCCTTTATCAGAGTTGCCGTGCTTGTGGTGTCTTCACAGCAGTAGAAATCCTCACTAAGACACCCCCTTGCACCCTGTTTAAGATACTAACACACTGGGGGTAGATCTGTGCCAGCAGCACCATGGCGACTGCTGAGGCCGGGTGGTGACAGTGACTCGGCATCCTCTCTAGCCCTGTGCACTTCTGAACACGGTCAGCCCGGACACACTGGGGGTAGATCTGTGAGCTGCTCAGTGTCTGTTTGCAGTCATGCACCACCACTTAATCACTTCTTAAAACAGAGACCAGAATCCAAGCACAGCTCTAGACTGTACAGCCATTAAAGGAAGCTGTCAGGGCCGGAAACAAGTCAGAGAACAGCTGTGGACATGGCGAGGCACAGAACGAAGGAAATGCAATGGAAATGATCTCGTTTCTTTCCCAAATCAACTGTATAAGAAGGGAGGGGGTGCTAGAGACTGAGGGGAGCAGAGGGCATCACAGCGCAATGGAGACACATCTTCATCCTAATTTGAAGAAAATAAGTGAGACAATCCTGGGAGGCAAATGTGCACTTAGCATAATGGAGGAATTGTAAAATTCTCTTAACTGTTGTCATTTGCACTGTGATTATGTTTTTCAAAAGGAATAGCTGAGAGAAGAGAGACAGGGAGGGGAGGGAAGGATCAGAATGAGAGAGAGGCAGAGTTAGAGAGACAAGAGGGAGGGAGGAAGCAGAAAGGAAGGAGGGAGAAGAGGAGAGGAGGGGAGAGGAGAGGAGGGGAGGGGAGGGGAGGGGAGGGGAGGGGAGGGGAGGGGAGGGGAGGGGAGGGGAGGGGAGGGGAGGGGAGGGGAGGGGAGGGGAGGGGAGGGGAGGAGGAGGAGAGGAGAGGAGAGGAGAGGAGAGGAGAGGAGAGGAGAGGAGAGGAGAGGAGAGGAGAGGAGAGGAGAGGAGAGAGGAGAGGAGAGAGGAAGAGAGCGGGGAGAAAAGGAGAGGGAGGAAAGCAAGGAGACGGAAGCCAGCAGCACCATGGCGACTGCTGCGACTGCTGAGGCCGGGCGGTGACGGTGACTCGGCATCCTCTCTAGCCCTGTGCACTTCTGAACACGGTCAGCCCGGACACACTTCACAACACACCTGCTCCAGTGGGAGTTTGGCAGTCCAGGTAGAACCGAGGAGATTCTTCCTCTGACTTTTAGGGGCGTCCCTCATCCGCAGAAAGAGCTCCTGTGCATTCACACCACACAGCTGACACACACCATGTTCTGCTGCAAACACCTGGGCTCTCAGGTAACTGTTATTGGACCGGATCCAGAAGTCCTCCTGACATTTCAGGGAGCAGAACCGTGAGTCCCAGGCGCTGGCTTTGGCTCCTTGCTCGGGCTGGCACGTGGGATGCTGGCAGCGGAGGCAGAGTGGCCTTCCTTCCTTATCCACAGCCTGAATGTAGCCTTTGGATGGGGAGGGCTCAGCAGTGAGGTCAGCTGGGCAGGGATTCAGAGATGGGACACAGGCTCCGTCGAGCTTTCTACAACTGAACAAAATACCACATAGTAATCTGTAATGCTCTGTAGGGAGGGCTCAGCTTTGGTGTTCAGTGGGAGACGAAATGTCTGTAGTCAGTACCACATAGGTCAGCCAACTCGAGAAAAGCCACGCCACAAAGATTAATCTGACACAAGCAGCCTCTTTAAGTCACACTGAGGTGCTTCCCGATAAACACTTCCAGACATCAGACGCTGGACAGTGAGACACACTTGAAATGCTCATTCAAACTACGGAGAAAGGCCCTCACCCTCTGGGTCACGTATCTCCTCAGCCTCAGAGCACTATGGGTTCTTCCTTTTTGCTACGTTACAGGGTGAAGGGACTGTCTCGGAGTGACAGAACAGAATCCTTACTAAATATCAGGCTTCTCTGGGAAACTCCCAAGTTGATTAGATAAAAATTAGAAATGAAACACAACAGGACACATGTTCACTTGATCAGGATCCCAGCCACACCTCGCTATGACCGAGACTGCCAGATGGCAGACGGAGCTCAGGTCCCCTTATATCTTTACCCTGGCTGGTGGCAGGTCACATAGGCTCCTGGTTTCGGGTGTTCCTCATCTTCAGTGTCTAAGATGATGAGTTCATGGGCCTAAGAGTGTTGTTAGAAGGGCCGAAAAGCTATTAAACCCTGCCTCTGTTTTGTGACTGCTAACGTGGCGATCCCATGGAGGCAGTGATCACAGAAAGTGGTGTGTACCTTTGAAGCAGCCATGTGTGAGTACTATTGTACACTTACTTTGTAGAGGTGTCCTGGGTCATGGATCCCTTGGTGATCAGCCGGACGTGGCCCCCATCATTTTTCACCTTATTCATGGAAGCTGTGGCAACATCTTCTTTGGTGATGTATCTAGAACAATTAGATGTTAAGTATATTTTTCTCATATAGGAGTTTCTGGGGGCGCAGATAATGCTCCATGTAGCCACTGGTAAAATGCCTATACTCCAGTAAATAATTCCTCTCCCATGCTTCTTATCCTCAGTAAGTTCATTAGGTCACACACATGAAGGCATGGGTGTACAAGAGAGACCAGTTAGAAAGCTGAAGGGGGGGGGGGTGGCTGGAGAGATGGCTCTGTGGGTAAGAGCACCGACTGTTCTTCCAAAGGTCATGAGTTCAAATCCCAGCACCCACATGGTGGCTCACAACTATCTGTAAAGAGATCTGATGCCCTCTTCTGGTGCGTCTGAAGACAGCTACAGTGTACTTACATATAATGAATAAATCTTAAAAAAAAAAAAAAAAAAAAAAAAAAAGAAAGCTGAAGGGGAGAACTGACACTTTCAAGACTTGTCGTGTCAAGTTGCCAATTTTCATTTTTCATTGTGGTTTGCGACATTCAGGAAAAATGCCAACTCCCAAAAGGATTATGGTCAATCTATCTCAATTATGGCAAACAGAGAAGGAATATGTTACCCACAAAACCAATTTCTGGGTTAAATGCTAGTAGAGACATTTTTGAAAGAACAGCAGTGTGTGCTTTGGAGAGTGGTTCACTGTGACGGATATAATCCTGGGCTCTAGGGAAGAGGGTCAACTATGACAGGGATGCCTTTAAATCAGCCTGGTCTCTGAGAACTCAACTGTTGCTGGTCATCTAAAACTGATGACTTGGAAGCTAGCTGCAAGACTCCAGCTTGGATAAGGCCCAGAGCTGGTGGAGGGTGATCTTGTTGGGGATGTAGTCATTTCTCTTCTGGACTCCCAATATTTAGTACATTTATATTTTCTGTTGTTGTTGTTCTCGAGACATTCTGTGTGTGTGTGTGTGTGTGTGTGTGTGTGTGTGAGAGAGAGAGAGAGAGAGAGAGAGAGAGAGAGACAGAGAGAGAGAGAATATATGTTTGCGAGTGCGAATGCATTTGGAGTACAGGGATTGATAGCAGGTATGCTGTTAGATCACTTTCTACTTTATTTACTAAAAGAGGGTGTGGTGGTTTGAATACGCGTGGCCCATGGGAAGTGGCACCGTTAGGAGGCTGGAGGACGTGTGGCACTATGGAGGTAGGCTTGAAGGCCCTATGCTCAAGCTCTGTCCAGTGAGTAAGGGAACCTCCCCCTGGCTGTCTTCAGATGAAGATGTAGAACTCTCAGCTCCTCTAGCACCATGTCTGCCTGCACGCTGCTGTGCTTCCCGCCATGATGATAATGGACTGAACCTCTGAAGCTGTAAGCCAGCCCCAATTAAATGTTTGTCTTTATAAGAGTTGCCATGGTCATGGTGTCTGTTCACAACAGTGAAACCTAAGACACAGGGTATCTTTCTGAATCTGGAATCTTTGCAGATTTGGCTAGTGTAGCTAGCTAACTGCTCCAGCGACTGCTGTTATTTGTGCCCTGCGTTGACTGCTGGGACTTACGGCAGGCTACCACTTGCCCAGCTTGTATGTGGGTGCTGGAGTAGGAACTTTGGTCCTTAGACAAGCAATTTACACACTGAGCCATGTCTTCAGCCTGACATTTAATATTTTAAAGACAGAATCTAGACCCTACCCCCACCCCACCCCTGTCCCTGTGCATTCGTAGGGAGTGAAGTTTGGTGCTTCTCCCTTATGCCTTCTGGGCTGAGGGTTTCTAAGAGGCTCTTAGATTAGGCTCCTCTGAAGAGTACCCAGGTAGAATGGCAAGGAGGAAGGAGACTCAGCCTGGTGTTCCATGTCTGCTCTCTAGATACGCCTTTATTCCTAATACTGCCACACCCTGAGGCTCCACCACAGGACACCAGTGCTGCTGAGCTGCTGCCCTCTGTGGCTACAAAGGTTTACTTGAAAGACTTTCCTTTCTCTTCCTCTCTGATCAGTCACCAAGGTGTCTATGTGAACCCTGAAGAGCTTTCTTCTCCTTCTTCCATTCCCACGACTGATTTTACATAAGGTAGATGTTAGGATTGTTCTGTAGTTGTTATAATCTATGATGTCTTCAGAAATTGTGACCCTTAGGAGCAAAACTGATCCTTAGGACAGTTACTTTTCCCTTCTGGGAACATGGTGTCAGAGGAGGGAACTAGATCCTCTTAAACTGAAGTTACAGGTGATTGTAAGCTGTTATGTGCTGGGAACCAAACCCAGGTCCCCTGCAAGAGCAGCAAGAGTACTCAACCACTGAGCCAGCTCTCCAGCCTCCTCTTTGCTAACTCAAATGGAGGAAGGTGTATTAGGTAGGTTTGGTACTCTGCTACAGGACAGCTGGCAACTTCCCCGGTACTGTTCACTCCATGCGAAAACCAGGATTATGGTCACAGAGAGGTTCACGGAGGAGAGTGCAGGTGCTTACAAAGTCAAGAATGGATATTAGAAATGGACTCTTGGTGGAGACAGCAGATGAGACATAAATGTGTCACAGTTAGCCTTCATTTTCCAGCCATGGGCCTGACAGTTATTTTACACTCCTGGGAACAGGTAGTGTGTTAAAACAGAACCAACTCTTCTTCTGCAGGGCAGATAAGAGTCCTAGGGCTTGCTCTGAGGCCCTAAGGGTAAAAGGTCTCTAGTTGTTAGTAACTACCTAAGGCTGTTCATTAGGTCACAGGTGTGTTAAGCCCTGCTTCGGGTCTCTCTGTTAATGTGCAGGATTCCAGATGAGCTAAATCCAGACAATCTGCTACCTTCTAGCAGATCTGATTATGTTCACTACATATAGAACTATGTTGCTATAAAATGGCATAACCACTATTTGAAGTCTAATTCTCCCTCCCTCCCTCCCTCCTTCCTTCTCTCTTAAAACAAGGTCTCACGTTGCCCAGACTAGCTTTGAACTCCCCATATAGCTGCAGATGGACTTGGATTCCTGATGCGCATGCCTCCACCACAAGTGTGTCACTGGTTTATTCAGTGCTATGAAGGAACCCAGGGCTTTGTATACGCTAGGCAAGTGCTCCATCAGCACACTACATCCCCAGCATAATTTCCTCCTAATTTACCCACACTTCACTACTGGTTCCACGAGGCGCCTCAGATCTATAGAAATGGCGCTGGGAAACAATCTACAAAGAAAGGGCTTACCTTCTAGTGCTGTTTTCCTTGGCCAGCTGCTTTGTGAGCTCTTCCAAAGCCAGCAGAGGGCTGCAGAAGAGTTGCCCGCTCTTCCTGATAACCCTCTGCTTCATGGCAGTCAGACTGCTCCACTCGCGGACGAACCTCAGAATCTGGCAGAACAAAAATGGCGAGGTCTTAACAGTTCTTGGTGCAGCCTCCTCTGAAGGCCAGGTATGTGCAACACGGGAGAACTGATCTTATGGTATCCCTCAAACAGGTTGAGTCCGGCAGCTAAAGTCTCTCTTCCACTTGACAGTATTTCCATGTGATAAATTGCCTATGTCCAGTTCAATCCCAAGGCCCTAAAGGCACTTCATGTGCTCTGAACACACAGGCACCAGCAGTGAGAATGCCTTCACAGCGACATGAAGAAGGTGTAGACCCCAGCAGCAACCGGGAAAAGCTGCTCTCCGGGGAGCAGGGCCTGTGGGGCCACAGGGGACCGTGCAACTTGTGACACTCACACTGTATTAGATTCCTCAGGATCACAGGTCACGTGCCAGCAGTAAATTTGCTGAGGAACGGTCAGCATGATTGTTCATTATCAATCAGTTACGGGCAACTGGTTCACTGGCTTTAGCTTTATTACCTATGTATGTTTCTATCTAATTATCATCTATCTATGAATCTATCAATCAGCTATGTAGCATATATCTATGTATCAACATATGCATCTATTCAGTCAGTATGTCTCTGAGGGTCAGTATTAATTGATGCCAAGAATATAGCTCCCTGCTACCTGTTCCTTTTCACAGGGTGCAGGTGTCCCCTGAGCAATGCTTCCGTCCCACTATCAGGGTAGTAGAAACCGGAAATAAGCAGGCAGAATCCCCGTGTGCAGTGCCCAGTGAGGTTAAGGCCTTCCTGGCAGCTGCCTGGCCTCCCTGCAGCACGTGGGTCACGTGGGTGGCAACATCCTGGCTCCGGGAATGTGTCATCGTTAGAATTTAACCTTAAGAGATAAGTGTGATTCTGACAGATACATCATAGCTGCTAATCCTATGAATGGGAGTGAGCCCATGTGAGGGTGATTCTGTCTTTAGCAGCAGCAGCAGCAGCAGTACTAGGTGTGATCACTCACCAAGGAAACAGATTCCACATGTATTTTTAGCACCAGTGGAATTTAACAGACACTGACTGAATGGATAAGAATGTAGCCTGCACTCTGACTCCGCAATAAGCCATGAGGTCTTCTTTCATTAAAGTAAAAATCATCTCTACAGTTATGAAAATAATTTTATTTAAAATAAATAAATTTATTTAAAACTCTTCTTACCAGAGAGCGATTCTGTTTTAGTTGAAAGGTTGCTGGTAAGTCTTCCCAAAGGTCTAATTTTATATCCAAAGGAATGAAATTACAGTTCATTGGCTTTCCATCCTGATAACGGATGAGGAGACATTATTAGTGCACTAGTCTGTAGGTACTCGTGACTACTTCATAAGAAAAGTTTAGTTACCACGCAGCAGGACCAGCCTCCTAAAACATAAACTGGGAGGCGAGCTCTAGACAAGGGTGTACCCAACATGTGTGCCCGCAGAGCTGAGGCAAGGGGGAGGCCTTCAGCCTGTACACAGCCCACAGCCCAGGCTTTCCGTTGTCAGCCTGGATGTTTAACTTACTGACCTGACACACTTTTCTACTGCCAACCTTGGAAATGTACATGGAGGAGATGAGAAAGCGTAAACACAGGAGAACAGCATGTCCTTGACAGACAGCAGCACAACCCTCTCCAATTCCCAAGTGATGGTCTTTATAATATTAGAACATTACTCCAATCAAAGAACAGCACTGATGAGCATCTGAATAGCACTTCCCAGATGGGTTGATATTTTTTATTATCCACTGTTATTGGCAGGAGGGGAAGGGAGACAGATATTCTAGAGACTTATTTTAAATTCTGCTTTTCCAACGCCATGTTCCACTGCTGCGCCAGGAAGTCCACGGCCTTCCCCGGGAGAAGAGGGTGGGGCCACGCTGAGGCGTGTCCTCGCTCAGACATGTGCGAATGCCCTTTCCTGTTTAGCAGAGAGGACGGCTGCCATCTGAAGACTCACTAGATCCACAGCATCTTCTCATATTCGAATTCTTAGTTGAACAGAGGCTAGCGGTCCACAGTCTTGTTGGAGGAAGAAAGCTATGGAAGCTTTTATGACGTGCTGTGTGCCCATGTATGTAATTATGTAATTCCAAACCCTGGCTTTGGGATTCTCCTGTCAAAGATCAGTTCTCTTGTGACACTGGCCCGTTACACTTCTGTTACTGACTCCTCCTTTATGCAGCACACTCTTAGGTAGTGACCTAGGGATTTCACAAACTTCTACTAGATGTCCCTCCTAGTGTAAAAAGGTAACCTCTCATTTCCATGCAGTTCCAGCTATGAAGAGTTGTCAGCGGGCCACCCACTAACATCTCTGTTTAGGGACTGCAGTAATGGAATGATGACATTTTACGGCAATGGAATACGTGAACATTTAGAACAACCATAAATACGTCTGCTGTCCGGCCTGCTTCCCCTAATCGACAGGCTCCACAGGGTGGGCTGGGACTCAGGCCCACAAGAGCACTGAGCACTGCCTTGCTTGGTGTCTGGGACGCCATCTCATTGTGGTTCCCACAGTGGATGTTATATAGTGTTGTGGCTTCTGTGCTGAAGGTGGTTTGGTCATAAGCATTTTTTTTCATTTCCTTCCTTCCTTCCCCCTCCCTTCCTTTTGTTTCCTTCTTTCCTTCTTTCCTTCCTTCCTTCTTCCCTCCCTCCCTCCCTCCCTCCCTCCCTCCCTCCCTCCCTCCCTCCCTCCCCCCTCCCTCCCTCTTCCTTCTGTGCTGGATATTAAATTCAGGGCCTTGGGCAGGCTAAGCAGATGCTGTTTCACTGAGCGGCGCCCTCAGCACCGTAAATCACGTTTTAAAAGGCATTCTTTCAGGCTCACAAGATGGCTCCGTGGAAGGGTGCTTGCGGCCGAGCATGCTGAACTAAGTCCGTCCCCCGACTGCATATGCCAGAACTAGAGAATGGAGTCTTAAGACTTGTCTTCTGACCTCCGCATACACCGTGGCACAAATATGTCCCCTATACTAAAGAAATGTAATACTGAAACAATATAAAAAGTATTCTTTAAATAGAATAGAAAATGTAAAATTACAAATATGATTTGTACATCTAAACTTATAAGAAGTACAGAAGTGAATGAACAGGGGCATTTGAAATCGTTGCCAACTTTCCATACTTATATCAGTGTAGAAGGTCGAAGGTTTACAAGACCCTCTCAGAAGGACCACACCATCACAACTATTTTGTAATATTTGGGGGGGGGGGGGGGCATTATCTGCCTGTCAAGCTCTTGATCCCTTATGACTGTGAGCTCTCCTTAGCAGGCTTCATGTGTCTTGCTAAGTGAAGATCATGCTACAGTAGCCCAGGCTGGCCTCAGCCATAGCTCCTCCCGCCTCAGCCTTCCTGGTGCTGGGATTATGGACGTGCGCCATGACACCCTGATGCACCGTCTGTGGCTGAAGCCCGAGAACTGCAGAGAACTGGAGTGTAGCTCTTCTCAGCACAGCACTCCGCTTTAGAAAACACAACTAATGTTAAAAAACACCTGTTGTTTATATAAATGTTAGTATAAAACTGAATAATACGTGACTATTCGAAGTGTCTTCACTTTAATACAGGATGGAGTAAGTATCAGCAAACAGAACCCATATCAACGAGAGCTCGTAGGTCTTCCTCACATTTTCATCACGCGGAAAGCGCCTCAGACTGAAAAGTGTGAACTTGCTAGCCTAGGCTCCTGTAGGAGTCTGAGTGTTCACTCCACAAAGCCTTTCTCTGACACTCAGCACAGAGGGGCTGTGGGAGGTGGGGGAGGGGTGGGTGGAGATGGGGGTGGGGCAGGGTCTTAGGAGGCTATAAAATGTTGCTTCAAATGCTAAGCTCTCTACAGGGATGAGTTGTATCGTTGCAACAAATCCTCCTTACAGTTTACAGCTGAGGAAAGGAAGCCAGAGCAGCTGGATGTGCCTAAGATCACACTAACCGGTAACAGGGACATCAAGGTCTTCTTCCCTGAATTCTTAATGAGTTCACTTTGCCTTGTGTTGTCTTTAGATTTCACACAGGAATCTTCTGACAAGCTATATGGAGGAAAAAACCTGGGTTCCTATCTCACTGTTACGGCTATCCACTGTCTTGTATCTCATGGAACAGGATCTATGTGACACTTACCTTGGTATAGACGTGGATTCGGTCGGTGTTTCTGCTCGCACAAAACAGGAAGGTCTCATGTACTGGCAGAGTGCTTGAGTTATTCAACTGCTCTAATAAAGAAGACAAAGAGATGCTGAAAGGCCTGTCTACTCTGTCTAAATTAGATTATTTGGGGTCTGGAGAGATGGCTCAGCAGCTAAAATAATTTCAGTTCTTTCAGATGAGTTTGATGGCCAATACCCACTTGAATAGCTCACAACTACTTATAACTCCAGCTTCTGGGAATATTATATATACCCTTTTCTAGCCTCTCTGATCATCCACACAAACATGGTGCTCAGACATATAATGAGCTCATATATACACATGCTCAGATACATAAATAAAATAAAATAAAATAGCTTTTTTTTTTTAACTGTTCTTCAGGTTAGAATGATGAAATAGCTATATATATAAAAAACCAGCACACTTGATCAGCAATTCCTGTCTAGACTTGAAATAAGTAACCCCCAAAGTAGGTCTTCTAAGAGCATCAGCATACACAGAAACTGGGGCTTTCTTGGCTAATGACTGAACAAGAAGCAAAGAGATTCAGACTCAGCTGAAAAGATATGAGTTAGTCAGGAGGGACCGTTCCCTAATCCCAGAAGTCATTACCAAACTTGACGGTTTCGAGTCTCCCCTTGGTGCTGAACATACTGCAGCGAGGATTAAACAGTTCCTGTTTGCTTGTCAGCATCAGGACAGTGTTGCTGAGTGCCGCTGGCGTGCCTGGTTCCCCGTGCCTGCTGCCTCACCCACCAGGACATGGTCAGACATACTGATTTCCTCATCACTACTTACAAATATTTTCCTAGTCTCTTCACCCAGAATTCTTCAGGAGAGACAAAAATTATAGAAGCAAGTCTACATAACAGCTAGAGTCAAATAGGCTGAGTGTTAGAGCACTTATTTAGCAAGCCCAAAGACCCTGGGTTGGATCCCCAGTACCACTAAAATCTAACCCCTCAAAAACACAGGTTCAATAATGAACGCAGTTAATGCCTTCTGAACACATTCGGCCTAGGCCCTGTGCTGACTACTGTCTTGAGTACATCTCTCACAAACAAAAAGCACATTTGAACTGGAGGAATCCTTGCACATAAACTTGCTCAAGAGTAAGAGGGGCTCCAGGGTTTGTGCTGTTAAAATGAGGTTACTGTTTTTATTTATGTGTATGTGTGTACGTGTGTGAATTTGTGTGCACTGTGTTCACGCGGATGCCAGCAGAGGTTGGAGAGCACTAGATCCTGAAGTCGAGTTATGGATGCTTGTGAGCCACCTGGCTTGGGTGCTAGGAACCAAAGTCAGGTCACTCCTGGTCACCTGCCGTCTCTCTGGCTGTGGAGCTTACTCTCTTACCTCAGTGTCCGTGACCTCTGAAATGTTCCAGAAGCCCGGCTCTGCTTGCCACTCTACTAGGCAACATCACCAGCATACTAGTTTCTAGTCTAGGCCCTGGCTACGTTACAAATCCAGTTTGTGACTTATTTCTATAAATGAAAAAGAAACAAAACACCCCGAGAACTAGGGAATGAAAGGGAAAGGCAAACATGGTCAGGGCACAGTATGCACACATGGAACCATCATAGTGAAAAGCCACTGGCTTGTACAATTAGGGAGAGTGAATGACTAAAAACCCTCTCTGAGATGAGTGTCTGCTGTTCAGTGATAACAAAGGCAGGTTGCAATCATTATCGCTAGCTGGTAGCTGTGAAGTTGCTGTCTGAGCCCATGTGAGCTCAGTCATGGCTACAATACTACTGTCACTGAAAGCCAAGCATGATGGACATGCGATGTTATTATATGTATTGAATTTACTTAACTCCAAGACTTCTACCTACTTTTCGGTATGGGGCTGGGAGACGGCTATGCAAGTCTGTTGACCTGAGTTCAATCCCTGAAACCTACATAATGATGGAAGGAGAGAACCAACTCCACCAAGTCATCATCTAGCTTCCACGCATGTGCCATGATACACGCATGCCCCTCGGCCATCACACACACAAAAGGATAATAACAATAACAATAATAATAATGTCGGGTGATGGTGGCGCACGCCTGTAATCCCAGCACTCTGGGAGGCAGAGGCAGGCGGATTTCTGAGTTCGAGGCCAGCCTGGTCTACAGACTGAGTTCCAGGACAGCCAGGACTATACAGAGAAACCCTGTCTCGAAAAAAACCAAATAAAAAAAATTAGATTAAAAGCTATTTTTTTAGTATGTTCTGTGATCAAAAGGAGAAAGTATAAATATCAAAAAAACAGGTTACAGAACAGGAGAACACAGGTTTCAAAACAAAGAAGCAAATTCCCAGAAGAATGACTGACCTGTCTCACAAGGAAGCTGCCTTGTGTTTGGTTTGTGGACATGTGCATGTTTTGATATTATATACCGAACAAACAGTTGGAGGCCAAAGACACTGCTGGTCTTTTGTTTGCGGGGCAAACAAAAGTCACAGCCACAGGTGGCATGTTGGGCTTTGGCTAGGGTACTGTGTCACTGTTTAATGAAAGGTGTCTGCAGACACCTCAGGAGAGCGCTTTGTAATCAGTGTGTCTTCATATTTGAAGAACTATGCATTACTGTGTAAAGACAGAAGCCATTCTTTGATGAAAGATATTCATAAGGTCAGTGCCATAGTAGCTGATAGTTCTTGGGGGCCGAGAGCTGCATTATGGGAACATACTGTCTTCAGTGTTTCCACGAAGCATAATTTGATGGTTTGAGACTATAGATGAAGCTGTTGCTGACACAGCGACCCTCCCAGTCTGCGTGTTTCTAGATAGAATGGAACTACAGCTTCAGAAGAGCATGGATCTGTCTGGCTCTAAAAGAGGGAATAGAAAGAAAAAAATACCTTCTTTTTGTTGGTGTCTCATGGAAATCCATGCTTACTGGAAAGATATGTAATGTATTTCTTGGACTTGTTCAGGCTGAGGAGCTGAGAGCTCAAAAAGGAAGAAGCAGGGGCAGGTACAAGGGAAACGCTAGTGCGTCTGCAGTGGATGAGCATACAGATCTGCAGGTTGTGTGGGCTTACTAAAGTAGGTGTGTGTGTGTGTGTGTGTGTGTGTGTGTGTAGGTCAGAGGACCTACTTGCTGGGCACAGCTTTGGTTTTTACAGACAGGATTTCCTGTAGCCCAGGTTGACCTTGGATTCACTACACAGCTGAGAACCTTGAAGGTCTGTTCTCCTGCCTCCACCTCCCAATGTGCACCACCACACCTGGTTCATGTCTATGTTTCGTTCTGAACCAGGCTTTATGCTAGCTAGCAAAGCACTGCACCAAACGAGCCACTTTCCCAGTTCTTATTTGTAGGAACAGGCTCTCAGCTCTGTATCAAGGAGTTAGTGCCCAGCTAGCACCCATTTCCTACCTCAGCAATTCTCAGATTAGTTTAGTGAGCAAGCCCCTCCAGGCCCTAGGCTTCGACGGCCTTGGGGATTGATCTTGCAGTAGGAACAAAGAGACCAGAGACACACAAGACAGTCCCCTGACTGCTGACCAGCCTGTTTATTTAAAGGCTATAAAATCTGATCCAGGCCGCATGCACTCTAGCACACTGTTTGGGAAGACTCTGAGGGAAGGAAAGGGAAGGCTGAGGAGAAAAGACAAGAGAAACCATCGTAGGTTTAAAAATACGCCTCCCTGCTTTGTTTTGAGATAGGGTTTCCCTGTGTAGACCAGGCTGTCCTCAAACTCAGAGATCCACCTGCCTCTGCCTCCTGAGTGCTAGGATTAAAGGTGTGCTTCATCACTGCCAGTTAGGATTTTGTTTTGTTTTTTTTTAAAGATTTATTTTATTTATATGAGTACATTGTAGCTGTCTTCAGACACCAGAAGAGGGCATCAGATCCAATTACAGATGGTTGTGAGCCACCATGTGGTTGCTGGGAATTGAACTCATGACCTCTGGAAGAGCAGTCAGTGCTCATAACCACTGAGACATAAATGAACATTTCATTTTGAAGCTATTTATATCGGTGTTAACAGCGGTTAACACAGAATGTTCTTTGGGGCTCATCTAACAATTTGGGATGGTTTTAAGATGTACACCAACCTGTACATTACTAAGTAGGTCAAAAAAAGAAAACAATCCCATTTTCCTCCTAGCATCTTGCCAGCTGGCCCATGTATAGTTACAGGCTGCCACTTAGTGACCACCACAGCTGTAAGCAACGCAAACACGAACACGCAATAAATAAATACAGCCTCAGCACAAGGGCGGATTCATCTGGTCTCAGGATCTTTTAGTCTCTGTGTAGAATGTGTGTGCCTGCGCCTGAATGCTGGGTTTACAGGTGTGCATGTCACATGGAGTTCTGCACGTGGATGGTGGGGCTCAAACTCCCGAGTCCATGCTTGCAGGGCAGGACCTGTCCCCACGGAACCATCTCCCCAACCCAGTTCAGACAGCCCTGAAACTATGTTCCTTGTTTCTTTAAAAAAAGCAGATTGAGCGTAGTCATGTGAGAGCCTTCACTGTGAAGCAGACAGGAGTTCCGTGGCTGCTGGTTCTCTCTCAGTCTCCTTCCTGTGACCTGATGCTCGCACTGTCAATGAGCTCGCTCGGGTTGGGCAGGGCAACATTTTGGTGGCAATAGCAATTTACTGGTTGTGATGCTATATGGTGTTGACTCCAGCAGAGTATTTAAAGACGGTTCTGAGAAAGGTGGGTGTTTTAACATAGAAGGTAATTAGATAAAGTATCAATCACAAACTTAGTAATAGCATTATGTATTAAGGTATATGGTACTTATTTATTTCGTTAGTTAGTTTTGAAACAGGGTCTCATATAGCCCAGGCTGCCCTCAGATTCACTATGTAACCAAGGATGATCTTGAACTTGAAATCTTCCTGCCTCTTCCTCCTGAGTGCTGGGATTACAAGTTTTTACCACCACAACTGGTTCCTACGGTAGACTGAAGCAGTAGACTCAGGCATGGTAGGTAGCTAAGAACCCTACCAAGTCAGCCACATCCCTATGCCCCACACGGTGATTATCTGAGCACTAGAGATGGAAGCAGGACGCACCAATCCCTGCCTGAGATGGCAGCCTGTCTGCCCCTTACCTTTCAATGTTTCTTCCTCGTTATTAGCCGACTGCTCAGCTCCCGACTGTTCAGAGAGTTGTTCTACACAGCCCAAACTAGCTTGACCATTTTCGGAGGTGTTTTTCTGAGAAGCATCTTCATCATTTTTGTTGTTATACTGAATAATATGGTTGAGGCCAGCTGGAATTACAAAAATACAACAATTTAAATGTAAGAAGCATAGATTTAAATGTCACAGCTCAATTTTATTAAAAAAAAATAAAGTTAACAATGTTTATTCCGACTTACAAGACATTTATCAGGAAGGGACTGTTTGCCTTGCCTCCCGAAGGTTCCCTTCTAAGATGCACAGATACATAAAAATGTAAACAAACAAAGAATGTACCTACAGATGGGGAGAGAGGAGAGAACTGGAGGCAGGGAGGGCAGCTATGATTAAAGGCATATGCAGACACGCCCAGCTGATGGACATTATTAAAGGGTGATTCTGACCGTTCTGCATGTAAAGACTCCAAAGGGCTAGAGCGTGTGTGTGTGTGTGTGTGTGTGTGTGTGTGTGTTGGGGGGGTGCTACTGGGTCTTGGTGGAGCTGCTGATGGCTCTCAATGGCAGCAGCAGACCTAGGCCTTGGCTTAGGGATACAGAGCTTAACAGTTGAGGGGAGGGGAGGAGATCAAGGAACTATTGAGGTTTACTTTTTTAATTTTAAAATTTATTTTCATTTAATGCATGTGATATTTTACCTGCATCTATGTCTTTGCATCATTTGTGTACAGGGTTCATGGAGGCCAGAAGATGGTAACATATCCTCTGCGACTGCAGTTAAAAACTGTTGTGCAGTGAGAACCATGTGGGTGATGGGAATCTGGGTCCTTTAGAAGTCTGGCCCTGACTAGCTTGCTCACCAAAGGTTGATATCTGGTGTCTTCTTCAGTAAATTTCCAGTTTATTTGGGTCTCTCATTGAACCCAGAGTTAACTGATTTGGCTTTGCTGGCTAGCCAGCTGGTAAGTTCCAGAAACCTGTCTGTCTCAACATTCCCAGGGTAGTGATGTATGCTGTGCCTGGCTTCTATGTGGGTGCGAAGATTCAAACTTGGGTTCCCCCACCCCACCCCCAACCACCACCACTAAGACTCAGTCTCTCTGTGTAGCCCGAGCTGCCTTAGCTCACTCTATATACCAAACTCAGAGATCCACCTGCCTCTGACTCCCAACTGCTGGGATCAGAGGCAGTGCCAAGTCTCAAATTTGGATCCTAATGGCGTATGCAGCAAGAGGCTGAATAAGCTATCTCTTCCGCCCTACAAATTCTAGCCAGGACCGTGATAACCTTGAGGATCCCTCTGGGGACCAAATCAGAAATGTTTTGTGGGTTACAGTGGATAAAATCACTCTGGCATTCAGGTCAGAGATACAAAGTTGGGCAATTTCAGCTGCTAGCTGTTAAATAGTATCACTCAGTGTATACGACGTCCTATCTATTTCAAAGCAGCAAAGGCCTGAGCTAGCGGCTTTCACAAACAGCAACGCCCTACATGGCTCCTTTGATGCTTTTGGATTCTACTGTTTCTTCAAGGGTTTCAAGAAAGCAATATTAACATTTTAATTAGTGTTAATTCTGCCCTTTAATACCTTGGGGATACAAACCAACCAAGGTACAAGATCATTATGCCAACTGTAACACTGTAAAACTGACCACTGTAATGTTGAAATGCACTGTTACTTGAAATTCTTATCTTTTCTCTAAGCAGACTACTTCATGCTCACAACTGGAGTTTATTTTTTCAGATTTCCTGGCAGGTTGTTTATTCAATCATAGGTCTTGAAACTTTCACAGTTGCTCCTGGCATCAAAAGGGAAAAATGAGAACTATCGAACACATAATAAACAAGAATTTTTTTCTAAGCTAGTCAATTTCTACTCTTGCTGTGAGCTGACAAGTTGCTTTATTTTGATTGCACCAGCTGGGATTGCAGGGGGTCACGTTAACTGTGGCAAGGACATCGCATGGAGAGTGTGTGGTTCTAGTTTCGTTTCAGAGAACAGGTGCCCACATAACAAATACAACTCCCCAGATGGCCACTTGTCAATTTTGATAGAGTTCTCAGACAGGAAAGAGAAAAGACTCAGCTACTGATGTATTTTCTTTCAGATTAACACTGAGAGGAGGAGAGGGAACATTGTAACATCAGAGTTCTTTTAGTTCTGTCCTGGTTAGAGTCAGTTGTCAAAAGAAAAAATATACAGGAGAGCCACTGTGAACAAACTATCCCATTGTTAAAATAGACTATTTCTATACTGTGGCATTTCTTCACTGCCATAAAAATATTCTCTGGAACTGAAAACAGCGAGAATACTAATATTTCTGATATTTTTCAGTTACACTGTATTTTATTGTGTATGTATGTGCTGGTTGGATTCTTTTAATAAGACCTTGAGAAGAACTTATGAGTTGTCAAGCAAGAAATATGGCACAATGAATACTGAGCAGGCCAAGTAGTTACAAAATGATTCCATTTAAATATAAAAATCATCTAATTTCCTTAAAAACAAGAATATCTACTTCTTTTATAACAGCAGGTCTGTGATGGGCAGCACATTTGCTACCATAGCAACAGGGTTTCTTCTGCCCACTGAGCTCACATCCTGCTGACATTATTCAGAAATGCCTATTTGTGCCAAGTTAATGCCAAGCCAGTGACACTCAGAATATACATTCTCAACAGAACCAGGAGCCATCCACATTCCACGGGGGATGGATTTACAGGCTTTACTCAATACTTACTCTATTTTAAGGGCTGCAGGCCCTGATGAGTCACGAGGCACTTTGGTAACAACAGAACCCGGAAGCTGGTGGTCTTTAGAGCCTGCCAGGGCACCCTCCCTGCCGTCTCCCCTCCACCTCTGTGCACTCACCAGCTCTGCCCTGAGGGTTCTCACACATCTCACAGTACGAAAGGCCTGGGTCATTGAGGAATGTGCAGAAGCCACACTGCCACCCCTTCTCGGGAAGGGCTGGAGAGGCCAATGGGGACTTGGCCTCACGGACTCTGCCCATGGAAGTGGCTTTGGCTTGCACGGATGGTCTGTCCGCCAGTGCACTGCTGTGGTCCTTGGTGCTCAGGGACCTCAACCTTTTAGCTTCAGGCTCAAACCCATCTTTGTCAGCAGTGCCATCACTTATAGCCATTTTCCCCGGGTCCGAGGCCACTGCAATCTTCTCCTTGCATGCCTCTGATTCACCACAGGGTGTTTCCAACTGTCTTTTTTTCGGTTTGGGCAAGAAGAATGATCGAATATCGTGCTGTTTTTCTTTTTCAAACTGAAATCAGACAACAGTTATGAAATGAGGAAGCAACTGTTCTTCCGAAATGAAATCACTTAGCATTTTCATTAACCAGACTGACTGGAAATGAATTCAATTATAGTATAGCTCTTCATAAATACACAAAACTCAGCAGAATGAACACAGTCATGTACTGAATGAATATAGCCACATACTTCCTATGTGTCTTTGCTTAGCAGGTACTGTGTCCTGAACTCATTTAACCCTTATGCTAGCCCTGTGAAGAAGGCTTCAGGTGAGGAAATTAGATAGGAAAGTTATGAAATGAAAATATACTTTATACACTATCTTCCTTAGATGCCCATCGGGTAAAAAAGGGAATTGTATATGTAGACATTTTAGCAAATAGTATTTTAAGTCAAGAACCCAGAAAAATACTTCCATGGTCAAATTGTAAACACACTGTATATAAACTATGGTACTCGCTAAAATTATACTGACCAGGAAACATTTTTCAAATAGCATTAAAATATTTATTCTGATCACATGCACATACAGACACATGAATGTACATTCCCACATATTTCACATATCTGAAAACATACAAACACACACACACAACACACAGACACCCACAAATGAAAAAAGTAAAGCTTTCCTTTTTCAAGGGTTTCACTAACTAACCTAATATTCCAAAACTTCATAATTACCTATATCTATCTGTGCCTATATAAGCATATACCTCAAAATTCTACTCAGCACTCATTCCATGTGAATAACGTTTTTCTTCATACATTTTTCATGATTTCTCTGGTAATTTCTTCCCTTCCATTGTCTTTTCTTGTTTTCTGGGATCTCTATTAGCCCAATGTTGGGCCTACCCTTGACATCTTATTAGTCTCATGTTTTCCTTTTGCCATTTTCCCTCAAAAATATTAAGCTTTCCTCTGCTTAGCTTCCCTTTCAGGTACTGAACAATTTTGATTTGGCAGCCATGTGCAGTTTTAAATATTATATTCATTTATTTACTATGTATATGTGTGATGTGTATCTGTGTGGACACTTGGGTGCTAAAGTACAGGTGTGGAGGTCAGACGACAACTTGTAGGGCTTAGTTCTCCCTCTTCAGGCTTGGTGGCAAGTGCCTTCATTGGGCCAGCCATCTCCCCAGCATGGTAGATGCATGCATTTAGCATCTAACAGTGGCTTCTTGTTCCTCATTCCTTTTCCACAGGGTTCTGCCTTCATGTACATTTGCAGTATGACCTGAGTCTGAAGCTACAAACCAGAGCTTTTGAAAGGTTATCTTCAGTATCTGTTTTTGTGTTTGCTTACTTCTGTTAATCCCTGCCACTTCCTTCTCAGACAATCAGTGGCTCTCGGCAATGTCTTCACAGAAAGAGAAACAGGGAGCGGGCTGGTGAAATGGTTCAGTAGGTAAAAGTGTGTACTGTGCAAGTCCCACAATCTGAGTGCAATCCCTGGAGCCCTCAAAGGGAACCCCCAAGTGATTGGAATGGGAAGGCTGCCATGGAACTCAGGACACGAGGGTTTGAGCACTAAGATTTGAGAGGACATCCTGGTTGCATGTGAGAATCAGTATTTCACCCTCAGCTCGTAGTTTCTGACTTATTATATACACAAGACTGTTGTCATTAGTTATGAAATAGGAAATAGAGGGAGATAAACTGGCTAGCTGGAAGATCAATGAAAAGAGAGAAGAAACTATTCTTAGACGCAATGAGGACCAGTGGGTGCTGGGGGAACTTTGAGGAGGGGCAGGAAGGAGAGAGAATAAACGAGCGAGAATATGAATGGCAGAGAGCTGGCCGGGACGTCAAGGAACCATGCACAGGCGGGCAGCAGGAACGGATGTCCAGTCACACAGAGGCAGTGTGAGAAGAGAAGAAACGGTGAACTGAGGACAGGAGAGCATTAAGGATGGATGCAGGCAAGAAGCGTGATGACCTCACACTAGATAAACAGGGGGAGACTTAACCTTTCATGATTAACCCAGTACAGTTACAGCTGGGGGGCTCGGTGCTCTTCAATTCTGGGCTGTTTTCTTGGGCTACTTTTTCTTTTTCTATCTTTTCCTTCTAAATATTTTTTTTTCCTTTCTGGGTGGTTTTCTCCTTATCTTTTCTTTCCTTGTTAAATTATTAATATTGGCATTATAAAATATTAGTTTCTGTCCATTTGCTGATTTTTCCTTAGTTTGTTTCATAGATACAATAATTTCTTTTATTTTTCTGTGGCTATTAAGGACACTTGTGCTTTGTGTTTTTCTGTTCTCCTTGGTCACTGTTTGCTGTTTTGGTGGCCCTTTCTTGGCATAAAGAATTCAGCTTTCCACAATGCTCATGGCCTTCCCCTGCCGCAACATCATCTAAGTCCTCTCCCTCAATTAAGCTACTGCCAAAAATATTTCAATCCCATTTATTATTTTGCAGTGTGGGCACACATGCAGGTGCACATGTGTGTGTGTGGGGAGGTCAGTGGACAGTGTGCAGGGGCTGATTCTCTCCATCTACTGTGCACTTTCCCAGGGTTAAACTCAGATCATGAGGCCTGGCAGCAGTGGTCCTGATCCACTGAGCTTTCTTGCCAGCCCTAATTAAACTATTTAATGTGTCTGCTCACATTTAAGAAGTTGCAAAGAATTCTTCACAGTATAGCTATCAATAATGGTTCTGCTGAAGAGCCTTATAGCTTCAAAGAGGAATCTGGTCTAGTATAGTTGTCTCCTCAAATGACACAGTGGTGGTGACCAGGGAGCAGATCAAACAAAAGTGATAAAAAAATCTTACATTACCTGAACATGAAGTCTTTCCTTCCATCTGTTTGTTTTCAGTTTAGTGAGATGGCCCTTAAGTGCTTCTTTTCTTAGATAAGCAGTTTAAAACATTTTTTTGGGGGGGGGGGGAAATGAAAAGCAAATAAAGTCTATGTCAGCCTGATGGCTTCTCTTGGTTGTCAACTTGACTACATTTGCAGTTATCTAAAACACGAAATGGAAGGCATACCTGTGAGGGATTTTTGCTTAATTCGAAGTAGGAAGACCACTTCTAATCTGGATCTCTGTGGTAGGAGAATTTGCCTTTCCTTCAGATCTTTTGAGAAGGGAGAAGACAAGCCTTCACTCTAGACCTCGAAGTGGGAAGACATACCTTTAACCCAAATCTAACCTGGGCCTCGCCTTCTGCTGGAAGCCTATGTGAGAACTTAAAAGGAAGATTTTGCTCTCTGCCTGCTTGCCCTTGCCTTTCTACCAAGTCCGTTCCTTCACCAGCTCTGCAGCCTACCTCTTGGGATTCCAGGGTATACCTAAGACCAGGCGAGGCGTCCAGCCTCATGGATTGAGCTACTCCTGGATTCCTGGACTTTCCTTTCAGTTAGCCATTGTTGGATTAGCCGGACCATAGCCTATTAGTCATTCTAATAAATCTCCTTTCTATACAGATAGAGATTCACTAACTTGTTGGGGAACCCTGACTAATACAGTCAGTAGTTCTATATGAAATGCACATCTGTAAGCCAACACATGCATTCAACTGTGTTTAGTACTATCAGAATCTTTCAGCAGACTCTCTGTTTTACTGCGCTATCATCAGTGTGTGCCCATGTGTGGAGGCCTGAGGTGTAGGGCGTCTTTGTCGATCACTTTCCACCTTATAAGTGGAAGCAAGGTCTCTTACTGTGCTCTCTGTTTGGGCTAGTTGGGCTGGCTGGCCAGTCCCAGTGAGCCACGTCTCCGCCTCCTTTGTGCTGGGATTATAGATGGGTCACCGTGTGCACCAGGCTCCTAGTGGCTTCTGGAAACCTAAGCACTAGTCCTCATACAATGATTCTCTCACAAACTCATCCCCAGGCCTCTAGTCTACATTTCAAATAATTGTTTCTGTAAAGACTTTCCTTCCCAGCTCACCACCAAATAAACAAATAAATAAAGTATATAGGACTTCTTAAAATGAAAGCAGTCTTCCTAACAAAATCCCTTAAAGAAATCTCCCACAATGAATTCTCAGGTCCTTCCAATATAAAAGTCCTCATTACTGACTGAAGCTATTTTTACAGGATTTTTTTTTTTATTACATTGGGGAAGTATCATTTGAGACATTCTTATTTTGTGCTGGAGGGAACAGTGAGGGATGCGCAGTGATGAGAGACTGCAGTCGGAAATAGCGGCCAGCCTCCGCCATGCTGGAGGTCCCCAACAGTGTGTGGTAGTGAGCAGTGACTCCACTGCATGTGCTGATGTGAAACCACGTGACACTGGGTCTCACAGACTGAGACGTCAGCAAATAACGTCCAGGAAGGAGGAAGTGGCTGGAAATAAATCACTGTAATAATTTCTCAAACCAAAGGACATGCCAAGAATATAATTCTTGCAAATACTGCGTGATCGGTGAAGACTCTAGCTAATTCTGTAAGGATGGCTGAGTTGGATAATGAGGAAGTCTGTCAGAGGTAATGAAACTTACACTCAAGTATCTGGAGGACCGGAGCTTGCCTTTACACTCATCAGTTAGAAACCTGATTCCTAGCATCAGTTGAACTTTCTGATTAGAGCCTCTGGGCAGCTGAGAGGGGAAGTCACTGATGAGGGCTCTTATGACATGTAGCAGCTATGATTGGCAGAAAAACAAGACAGAAAATCTCTGTGATACATACTAGAGGAAATTATATATGCTGGCTGGGAACTGAGAAGGGTTAGGGATCTATGTCCTTGCAAGCCACAGCCAACCTCTAAAGGTCTGGGAAGCCTCTGTGACTGACCTTACACACTTGTTTGAACAGTGCATGTATTTTGTGGGAGAAAGTCTTTATTCCCTCCACAGTCTCAAAGGAACTCAGGACCCAACTAAGGTGAAGTCATGAGAATACAGCATCTTCAGACACACTTATGGGGTTACTAGCTCCATTTCCCTCCCCCACGTTAATGTGGGTAACGAGAGATTGAGTGTTCACAAGTGAAAATGCACACTTGTAGTAAAGGAAACACACATGAGTGGATGCCTCTGTGTGTAGCATTGTACATGTGTGTGTATGCATGGGAGCGATGCTCATGGCTGTATAGGAAGGCTGAAGGACAATATTCAGTTGTATTTCTCTCTGACTTACTCCCTTGAGCTAAGGCACCTCACTAAACTTAGAACTCACCACTTTTCAGAAGGGACTGCTGGGTAGCAAGTCCTAGTGATCCTTCTATGTGCTAAGGTTGTAGGTGTTGGAGGCCATGCCCACCCCTTTAAGTGGGGGCTGGGAATCTGAACTCTGGGCTTTGTATTTGCACAACAAGTATTCTTATCCACTGAGTCATCTCCCCACCCCAAGGAAACTAAGTATGAATTTTAGTTTTTATTTTCTTTTTTGAGAGAGGATATCACATATCCCAGGCTGGCCTGGTGGTGGGACAATGGGTGGAGGCCACCGTTTCTGGCTTCCTGTTTTGTAGAAGTATCTAAGTACTTGCAGATTCCTCTGGCTTCAAAGACTACTCTACAGTGTGGTGGGTATACCTGTAGAGTGACTCCTGTACAGTCAGAACACCACTGTAGGTGCTCTGCCCGACTCTGCAACTGCACTCCGAGAAAGAGCTGGCCCAGGAGTGGTCACACAGTGGAGAGAAGGGCACTGGATGAAGCAAGTGGAGAAGTCTGTGGAGTCCAGGAAACCACTGTACTGGGAGGACATAGGGAACTCATTTGTAGAAGCTGTATAGATGGCTTGGGGGTTCAGAACAAGGAGTACTCTTACAGAGAGAGGATCCAAATTTGGTTCCCAGCACCCACATGACACAGTTCACATACACCTGCAACTCCAGAGTTTTTTATGCCTCTGGTTTCCATGGACACTTGTACTCACAAGCATACCCCCCCCACACACACAAACAAAACCTTAAAGAAAAAGAACTCAAACACCATGCAGCTTAAAACAAAACACACTGTCCTTAATACTTTGAGATGAGACACGGTGATTGCACTGTCTACAGATAGGACATCCAGCAGGTAGGCAGGTGTTTGGGACATGGAGTTAATCAGAGGACACAGCTTTTCACATGATACTGATTTGTAGACACATACACTATATTAAATTCACAGGACTACAAGATACTGATAGCAGCAGGTATGGAACACAGATCTGTGAAGTGAGGGGATCGACGTCCAAGGGTACCGCTGGCTACCGAGACGGCAGCTTAGGGTATATAAGAGGCTATTTCAAAAACAACAAAAGCACACTTCCAGGGATTCTTTTTTTTTTCTTTTTCTGAGATAGAGTTTTATGTACCTCAGGCTGGCCTTGAACTTGTTATATAGCAGAAATAAAGCTGCAACTCCTACCCTCTTGCCTTATGGACTAAGACTGTAGGCAAGAGCCACAATACCCATTTCTCTAATGATTTCTATATCTTATTTTCTATATTTAATTGTTCACCTGAGTTTTTGTTGGGCATCCGATGTTTGTGTTGGTGACTGTTGGAACATGGTTCAGGCATGCAGTCATGTGAGGAGGATTCTGCAGGCTGTGAGCACACCCCAAGAAAACAAGACAGCGGTCTTGTGACCTCAGATTCTTTGAAATATACAATTGTTCTTGGTTCCATGTATGTCCATGCTCCTCCCAGGTGGAGGGAGTGAGTTTACTTCAGATCACTCATTACTGCTTGCTGACGTCATCCCATTAAATGTGTAAACTATCCTTTCTATGCCTCCATGGGAAAACGTGTCCTTATGACTGTATTCAGCGTGAACTCATGGGAGCTTTACTTGGGTGACCTTTCTTAACCCTCAGAGCATAAACTGTCTGATGCTTTGAATAAAGCTGGATGTTACGTGAGACTTTGTTCTGCCTTACTTGTGGGCTCCACTCCCCCAGTCCCACCCCCTCCAGGATGCCATGGGGACAGTCCTGGAACTCTCCTTGGACCTATGGATTAAAGCATCTGAGAAGGTACTACTATTTCTCAAACAAAAGTGTTTTCTAGTTACATTTGACAACAATGTAACTTCCCCTGTGACTTAGAGAATAAGGATAGTTGCTCTCACCAAAATAGACCAGGATCTCCAAATATCAATATCCATCCTGACAGCTTAATGTTTAACACTCATATCATACCACCAGGTCAATAATCTCCCCTGCCCTCCAAAGACAGGGTTTCTCTGTGTAGCCCTGGCTGTCCTGGAACTCACTCTGTAGACCAGGCTGGCCTCAAACTCAGAAATATGCCTGCCCCTGCCTACCAGAGTGCTGGGATTACAGGAGTGCACCACTACCACCTGGCTCAATAATCGTTTTTAAAAACAATTAATTAGTTTTAATTTTATGTATATGAGGACTTTGCCTTGAATGCAAATATGGTGTGGATCTTCTGCTACTGGAGTTACAGTTGTGAGCTGCTGCATGCTGGGAACTAGGAACTGAACTCAGGCCCTCTGCAACAGCAGTCAGTGCTTTTAACCAAGAGTCACCTTCCAGTCCTGCAGTCCAGTTTTTGTAATGAGTGACACAGTAACACTGAAAGATAAAACATTTTTATGAGCTAGTAAAGCTATTTTATTGAATAGCTTATGGCATTCTTGGCACTTAGAAAAGTCACTGTAGTAATATTATAGACAAATATACAATTTATCAGACTATTTGTCCTTTAATTATGGCAAGTGAGTCTCTTTAGGTATGATAAATAAGGAGTTTAAAAGTAGGCATTTCTAAACAGGCGATAGGATCTGACTTGCCAGACATTTTCATCACAAGTGGGAATCTGAGTTCCCAGAAATGAAGCCACACCTCCGGTAAAGATCCTCCAAGACTGATTGACTAATTAGAACTTCCCGGACTGTGGGGGAAAAAGTTGCAAAATTGGAGCCACAATGTATTGGGGAAACTTTAGAATCCCACCCCCTCCTTCTGTTGGACACTACACAGCCTAGAATTTGTAATGCAGACCAGGCTGGCCTTGAACTTTCGGGACCTTTCTGCTTCTCGTGAGTTCTGGGAGTATAGGCATGTACCACCATGTCTGGCTCCCTGGCCTTCTTATCGGAAGCTTTCTGGGATCTGCAAACATACTAAGCTTCCAGCTCTGCTCAGCAGACAGCACCTGACAACTCCAGCAGCTATTTCCCAAGCCTGCTGTAAGCTGCCTCCCTCCTGGTGCTACTGCTGTGTCAAAACGCCTTGACTTACGACTTGTTTTCCTTCTGTAACTATGAAACATCACGGAACTGTTTCCACACTGGAGCTTGCTATCTGGATCAACCTGAATCCACACAGTGGGCCATGGCCACTCAGATTTATCTCAATTAGAAAGCATCTCCTAAGTCCCTTTGGGGCAAAAGCTGCCTTTGCATGGACAGATACAAGAATTTTCTCTTTGCTTAGAGAGCTAGCAGGCACTGTGTCCCTATCCTCTGTTTAATAAAACAAAAGACAACGGTTGCCTCTGTGAGAAGGAGTCAGTCAGAACGGCAAGATGTTCCTGGCGGTGAGAGTGCTTTCTCTACAGGGCTGGGGACCTTTATCAGGGTTGTACCTCTGGGTAAACGTAGGGTCTTTTGAGACAGGATTGGAAGTTAGCTATTAGAGCTGAAGGAGTGGAGAAGAAAATGCAACGAAACTCATAAAAACAATGGAGCACTTCGAAGCTGGTGCTGATCCAGCAGAGACCAGGTCACCAATATCAAGGAGCACCGACATCAGCGTTAATGGACCTGGATCAAAAGCGCTCTCCTGTCATGGCTCCATTCCTAACAAAACTAATAACATGCTTTACAAATGACCAATTGGGGCAGCATGCTGGCCTCCAGAAAGATGCTAAACAGATGGCAGGAACTGCAACTGAAGATCCTTCACATCTATGAACACCAGGAAGAGTGTTTTCAAAGGGCCAGAGTGACACAGGAAGGCCGTAACCCTCTGAGTGGAAGACACATGGATTTAAATTACCCTGAAAAAGAAATCGCTTTCTCCACCCCTCTAGACGTTCTTAACAGATCACTCCCATGTAGCTGAAAAACAAACAAACAAACAAAACAAAAAACCAAAAAACCCAACAGTGATCACCTAGTTTCTCTCTGCAAGAACAGAGAACAAAATAAACTAACTCTACTCAACTCTGGCGTAAAACAAAAGAAAAACATAAAGTAGAATAAAGACATAAATATAACGTGGCTGGCAAACAGCTGGAGATTGGGGGCTAAAAGCATCTGTCGCCTGCTCTGACAACCTGAGCGTGATCCCTGAGAGCCACACGGAAGAAGGAAAGAACAGACTCCTGCAATTGGTCCTTTGACTGGCACATACAATGTGCGCATTCACTTTTCTGTGTAAATATATATGTTTGCATGTAGCTTTTCACAGTGAAAAAAGGAGCACTATAGCAATGATATCCCAAAGGAGTAAAAATAATCCTGATTTTCAGATAGTATCTTACAGGAGAAGGAAGTATGAAGCTAGCTCCTTACAGGAAAGGACAGCAGCAGGTCTGGGCCAAGGGAATTGAATCCGGATTTGGGATATTTTGTTCCCCAGAAAGCAAGGAAGCCCTCTGAGAATTATGGGGCTACAGGGCTGAGGCCATGGTTCAGTAGTCAGAGTTAGTGTTGGGCAACTAACATAAGGACCTCAATTCAAATGTCAAATACCCATGTGCAAATCTGTGCCTGGACCCCCAGCACTGTGCAGTGTGGAAACAGGGGAATCACTGGTACTTGCTGGCTGTCAATCTAGTTCAAGGAACTGTGAGAAGATTGTCAAAATGGAGTAAGAGTGTGTGTTATGGAGCAGAACACCTGATATTCTCTTCCGGCCTTTACCTGCATGTGTACCTGTAGAGATATATGCACCTTTTAACACACACACACACACACACACACACACACACAAATAAAGGTTCTTTATAAAAATGCATCTAATAAACATAGATAAAAATGATAGAACTAGAAAATCGAACCATCATTCAGAACCAACTCAGGCAAAAGTCACTAATTGAAGCGAAAACAACTGGGGAGATGTGGGACCACCAGGATGGTCACATGCTCCGGAAATGTCTATCATGGATAATTTGCCACAGTTTTTTTGGAAAGCAGCTATGCTCACCACACAGCACCAATCACAGTTATCAGCATGTCTGCCTTATTTTATTCGTAAGTCTTGGTTGGTTTTGTTTTTGTGACAGGGTTTTGCTTTGTAGCTCAGGCTGGCTGGAATTTTATGACTCAGCCCCTCAGTGAAAAGCTTTTCATTTTTCTACAGTCAGCATTCCAATCTTTTCCTTTATTACTTGTGTATTGAGGCAAATCTTTATCCTTCCCTACCTTCAAGGTCATAAAAATATTTTCTGCAGTATTCTCTTCTGAAGGTTAGAGTCTATTCAGGTTGTTTTTCTAGACAGCTGAGCCTAAGTTATGAAAGTTTTGGAAAATATAAACTAGTTCAGTAGCAAAGATAAATTTTGCTTCTTCAAGTTTTTTTTATCTGTAAGTAAATAGCCTTTCAAGAGCATAAATAATAGAGAATTGCTGTTTAAAATGATATGCAATAAAGTACATTTTCCAGGCATTAAAATATAGAGAAGGGGTCTAGAGAGATGACTCTGTGCAAAGCATTTGCCATGAAAACACAAGGACCTGGGCCTGGGTGCCCAGGACCCAGGTAAAAGCTGGGTATGGAGGTACCAGCTTATAACCCAGGAGATGAGACAAGTGGGCCCCGGCTTGCTGGCCTTGGGGAACGCAGATGGCAAGCTACAGGTTCACTGGTAGATTCTGTCTCTACATAAAGAAGAGAGCCACAGAGATGGACATCACATGCATGTTGAACTCTCTCTCTCTCTCTCTCTCTCTCTCTCTCTCTCTCTCTCTCTCTCTCACACACACACACACACACACACACACACACATACATACACACACAGAGAGAGAGAGAGAGAGAATAAGTAAATAAAAAATGGAAAAGAACGAGTCACATTCACTTACGTGAGTAAACACAGAGTCCTTGAGCTCTTCAAAACTGTCACTTGGGGTCCATGCTTCAGCAAACTGAAGAAAACCCCACTTCTCCTTGTCATCTTCTGTAGCCTGGAGTTTCTCCTTCCTGCCATTCAGTGTGCTCCCCGTGACCTGAGCCTGTGAGACAGAAACATGAAGCTCTTACCACAGTCACGCCACAGCTGACACGCTTAGTATCTTGACTTCAAGCTGGAGTCTTAAAGTTACCCAATGAGAAAAATATTGCAACTTCAACAGATCATGTTAGTAATGTGGTTATTTAAAATTACAATTTGAATCCTAAATTGCTATCTGATGTAGCCCCTCATAGGCTGCAGAACTCAGGCCACGAGTAGAGTAGAGCAGAGTAGGCCACGGGTCGACCCAGGAGAGCTGGCCCATGGCGAAGGCACAGGAGAGCTGGCCCCAAGGGCATGGGGGGCAGAGCACTGCCCTTGCCCCTGCCCCTTGCTGGCTGTGGCACCATGAGCTACCAGGGCAGTGCTACAGAGCTTCCCTGGGTAGTGTGGTTGTGGGTGCAGGGGACCTGGAGGGCTGACCACCTCAGCTACCACCCATGCCCAGATCCAGGGCTTTGAGTTGTTCTACCCCAAAACTACCACATCAGTGAACTGCTGGAGCATGTGACAGGGACAGAGCTGCAGATCCAAAGCCACAGGCTCCCCAGGACACAGGGCGACAACAGGATGACAGAGAGGTGTCCCTGTTAGCTCCCAAGACTGACAGAGTATCAGAAGTCAGGGACCCTGAACCAGACCAATGACTCATTGCAATGAACATTTGCAAGTAATGTGTGGACAAAGGGGCGCACTGTTGGACACACTGTGACACACTGTAGCGTCCAGGATGAGAGGTATTTTCATACTTTATTTTGTACTTCTGCTTTTTATTTTGTTTAGAGAGGAGGCTACAAGGGCAGAGGGCAGATACAAAGAGACAGGGAGATGAGTGGGACAAAGAATCAATAAAAAGTAAAAAAAAAAAACCAACACACAAAAAAACCTCAAAAGTACAAGTTAATTAGCAAATGTTTAGGGAGATTTAACAGAAACATACAATATTCACTTTCCTCATTAAATTTTTATTTTAATGTTTTTATACTTAGCAGTTTTCCCTAAGCATGAGCGGTCAGCATGCACATTTACAATCACCACTCAGAACTCTCTACAAAAGGGTGTTTATCTGGGACCTCACCCCCAGTGTTGAAATCTTTATCTTGGTGTGATGTTAGGAAGCAGCATCTTAGGGACGTGATTAAGTCATGAAGGTGGGGCCCACTTTCAAGGGATTAGTGACAGAATGCATTGCTATTTATTCCTATGGTATTTTGTTTCGGTGGCTCAAATTTCTTACAAGTTGATGTCCCAAAAGTGTGGCTGCTGCCTGGAGGTGGGGGAGGTTACAGCAGGCAGTGTGTAGAGGCTGTAAGCCTCAGTGTGCAGGCTAGGCAACCCACGAATGGAATTCAAGGGTATTTCAAGTCCACAAGGAGCACAGCAGAGCACAGCCCACCCATAATCCTGTACAGGTCGTTGCTGGGACAGAGACAGCAAAGGCCATGGGATGAAGTCTCAGATGAAAGTGAGGTACATGCTACTGGAAACTGGAGGAAAGGTCACTTTGTTCAAAAGCCAAGGCCTGCACCGCATGGGCAATGTTCTAGTTATTTCGGGAAGAGCTTGCAGGCAGTGAAACTGTGTCTTGCTGTGACTTCTGAGGACACACTGCAAGAGCAGCATGGCTCCTTCTGAATATCTGTGGTAAAAGCAGGCAGAGAGAAACACAGACAGAATTGTGAAGCAAAATGGGAATAATTTAAATTTGGGGAAATTCTTAGCTTCTCAAGACTGAACAAATGAGAAGAACTGTTCTAAAGACAACACTGAGGTGTGTCCAGGTGGCCATTCGATATTGGCATGAGACGAAACTTAATCAAGGTGAGAAGCTGACAGGAGTGCATCAGTAGAAATATGTCAGCTGGGAGGGAAGCAATCACAGACAAGATGGCGGAGGGAGGGCAGTCTGTCAGCCTTCCTGAGCTGCATGGAACTGGAGCACAGCAGACTCCACAGCCAGAATACAAAACAAGGGGAGAAAATGACAAAGGCCATCAGGGGTGACCAGGCACCACTCTCACCACAGGCACTGGTTAGGTGGGAGGGTGTCGTGACACACCTGCTTTCAAATGGATGGTAAATACCAATGGTGAGGGAGCTGCAGGGGTGATCTCTCTCCACCTGGCGGAGCCACTACAATGGTTTGGCCAGGGCCTAGCTGAGACAGGTGGGCATCTCCATCCCTGTGGATCCAGAAGGCAGGGCCACTGCTCTGTGTGGCCTGCAGGACAGTGTAGGCCTAAGAAAGTTAACAGCAAGCTTTGATATCTTACCCAGCTTGCCCTGTGAGGTTTAAGAACTGTCTGGGGTGAGCTAGCCCTTTCTCCTTTCCTTTTTCTTCCTCTTGGAGTGTGAATAAGTATCTTAGATGTCTCTCCCCCAGTTGTAGTTTAGAAGTATATGTTGTAGTTGGCTTCTCTGAGTCACCACTGGAGAGGAACTTCACCTCCAGATGAGTCCCATCTATATCTGATTTAGATAATATTTAGATTGGATACTGGAGTTTGGTAGAGTGCAGTTTTTGCATAGAAGCTCATGAATTTTATGGGGACAGATGACAGTTGGTTTTATAACTTGACACAACCTAAAGCTACCTGGGTAGGGAGACTGCCTCGATCAGGTTGGCGTGTGGGCATGCATGTGAGGCTTGTTTTCAAGTTGGGTGGCACTATTCATAGGCTGGGCTCTGAATGGTATGAAAGTGGAAACGGGGCTCAACAGTAAGCATGCCTTCATTTCTCTCCGTCTGCACTGTAGACTCGCTGCTTTGTGTTCCTGCCTTGCTTTCCCCTCCGTGACCAACTGTAACCTGGAGTTATAAGCTGAATAAGCCACGCCCCTTTTATTAAGTCAGAGCAATAGAAATGAAACTAGGATAAGACAGAATAAAATATAGTAGACTAAAAATGTATGAAACAACTGACGCAAAGGTGTTAGGAGGAGACCGCTAGTTATGGTGCAGTCCTGATTAAAGCGACCCAGGGAGGAAAGGGTCAATTTGGTTTACACTTCCATTATCACTGTTCATCATCAAAGGTAGTCAGGACAGGAAATCAAACAGGGCAGGAACCCGGAGGCAGGAGCTGATTTAGAGGCCGTGCAGGGTGCTGCTCACTGGCTTGCTCCCCATGGCCTGCTCATCCTGCTTCTTTATAGAACCCAGGACCACCACCCCAGGGATGGTACCACCCACCATGGGCTAGGCCCTCCCTCATCAATAACAAAATAAGAAAATGCCCTACAGGCCTGCCTATAGCAGGCCTTATGGAAGCATGTTCCCAATTGAGGCTCCCCCTCTCAGATGACTAGCTTCTGTCGAGCTGACATAAACCCAGCTAGCACAGTACCTCACAAATGAGATCACTGCCTTACAAAGGAGAACATGAGGACCCAACAAGAAGTCCTGCCCAAGTTGACCACACTGGCTCCCTGATGGCACGTCGTATTCTCCAGAACCAGGAGGAACACGATCCCATTTATTATGCACCACCATGGTAATAGCATTTGTTACAGCATCCCGAATGACTAGAAAATCCTGCTCTTACCCAGGCCTCTTCTATAAGCATCCTTCAGTGCTGGGAAAAAGAGACAGCTGAGGAGAGGGTACAGGCTGTATTCTGGTAACAATTAAAAATGCAAGAATCTTTTTGGAAAGCATTCAGTGTGTCTAAGGTTAGGTTCTGGTGACCCCAGCCTTGCTTCTGAAGCAGTGGACTTGGTCGAGAAAGCCCTTACAAAGCGCATGTGAGCCGCAAGCAAGTCAGAGTTCAGTCTCAGCACATGAGAAAGCTGGGAAGAATAAAACAGCAATGCAAAAAGGCTTTCATGGTAGCTAGAGATAGCCTGGGAGTTAAAAGTTCTTGCAGAAGACCCAAGGTTGGTTCCCTGGACCCACAAGCCCTGTAACTCCAGCTCCAGGGGACCTGAAGCCTTTGTCTGGCCCCTCTGGACACCTGCACTCATGTATAAAACCCCCCATGTAGACATGCAAACACAAAGCTAAAAATGAATCTTTTTTTCAAAAAATGACAAGAGAAAGGGCTTGGAAGAAAACCAGCCGTGCTTAGAAAGTGGTGCCTTGGTGTGGTGGAGGATGGCAGGAGTTGAAGTCCTGACTGAGTCCCTTACGATCGTAATCTCTACTGTGGTATCTTGGTATACTTCTTAGCCTCTGCTCGCACACATCAAAACTCAGCCTCCTAATTCATGCAGTGCACAGACTACATTAAAGACGGAGTTAAAACTCCAGCACTACCTTTCGGTTCAGCATTGCCCACATCAGGCTGTCCAGAGTTCCGTTTGCAATAAGGTAGTGAATATTCACAGAACTGCACTGTCCGATCCGGTGTGCACGGTCTTCCGCTTGCTTGATATGTCCGGGGTCCCAGTACAACTCAGCAAAGACAACGTGACTTGCAGCAGTAAACGTTAAACCCTAGCAAAACAAAGGGAGTGAGGCGCAAACAAGCTGAACACGAGTCATACATGTAGCACGAGACTTTCACGTAGTAAGACAGCCTTCCTGAACACACATAAGGAGAGGAAACAAGGGTTCTAGTCAGCTTTAACTGTCAACTTGATAGCTTAGTGTCATCTAGAAGGGAGTGGACAACTGAGGGACTGCTCAGGCTAGCCTGGTCTGAGGCATGTCTGTGGGGGGTCACCTTGATTGTTAATTGATATAAGAGAGCTCAGCACCATTCCCTGGGCAGGGGGTTCTGGGCTTTGTCTGAAAGCTAGCTGCGCTTGAGTGGCTGAGGCAGTGAACAGCGTTTCTGCTTCAAGTCCTGCTTGAGTCCCTGGACTGACTCTCCTCAATGATGGATTGTAACCTATAGGCTGAAATGAATCCTTCCTTCCTCTAAATTGCTTCTGGTCAAAGTGTTTTTATTACAGCAACAGAGATGAAACTAGTACACTAAAAAAGTTTTTTAAAAGTAAGTCATTTATCTGAAGACAAACTAGGAAGATTTAACTCATGACCAACAAATGAAGATTACTTATTTCAAGATACTCAAGTGAACTAACTACAGGAAACCATATCTGAAAGACATTTCAATAGGCAGGTTGATGGGTACTGCATATACAAACAAAACCACATTATCCTCTGATGAAGAGTTAGACTCACTCTCTTGCTGGAAAACCTGACATTATAAAAGAGACTACAATTTGTAAAGCATGGTATCCATGGCAACCAGGCATCAAGCATTGACAAGTTCTTCATTTAATTCAAACCACTTGCTAGAAAGTGTGAGAAGCATGTGTTCGTGCGCAGTGTCCTCCCGTGCAACCTCCCAGGCGATTACGCCCAGCCCCTAAAGTTAGTGCTTCCTGCCTCAGTGAGTCATGCAGCCGCTGCATTCTCTGTGAGCCTGGCTTTCGCATGAACTTGAAATACTGTGGCAGAAAAGCATTAAGCCTTGTTTAATAACCAGTATATGAAACCCAGCCAGCTGCTCAGATGAATGTGTGTCAAGCTGCAGCACTTCTAGCATTGGGGGCTGGGTGAGCTTTTGAAACATGCACGACAGTGGGATGTAGAGCCAATGGTGTGGGAGTGAAAGGGAAGTCTGCCTGGCTTTAGAAATACGGTTTAATCCATGTTGTTCATAGGCACTGGAGCTTCTGTGAGGAAGGCATTTTTGAGAGTGTTACACTATTAGATTTACTTTAACTTAAAGTATTTTGTGTTATAACAAAAACATATGATCATTCATTAAAAAGGGCAACAAATTCCTTGAAAATTAACCACCTCATAAAACGGCTTAGAAGTAATAAAAACCAGGATAGAACTAAACACAATATTAAACTTGTGGTGCTACTTAGGACCCCAGAGCCTTATTAGAACCCTGAAAAAATAAGTAGTATTAGCAGAGGGATACTGTAAAAAGCATTTACAGGGCCAGGAAGACAGATCAGTCAGGGAAATGCTGCCTTGCAAATGTGAGGACCTGAGCTCTTTTCTCAGGACCCACATCAAAAGCTGAGTGTGGGGATGTGCACTTACAATCTTAGCACTCAGGAGGTAGAGATGGGCAGGTTCCTGGGACCCACTGCTAGACAGCCTAGCTAACAGGCAAGCCCCAGGTCTCAGTAAGAGACTTACATTCTAAGGAAGAGTCAATCTATAATGTGAGATGTTTCCTTTGTCCTATCGAGGATCAGTCTTGGCATATACAAGTGTTGACTTATGTAACAGCCTCAGGAACAACCTTGAATAAAGTATCAGTGCCCTAAAATTCTTAATTTCAAGATGTCATTTACTTTCAATCATGTTTTAAGCTTTCCTGTCTGGTTTCATCTTACGGAAACATTGACTCCATTTCTAATTTCAGGTTCTTGGTATAATTGTCTATGGCTGGAATACTCTGATACATGTTAGATTTTAGGACCTTTAATCCAATATAAGGAAGTGCTGAGAAAACTCCTAGTAGGTCCCTAAGCTGTTTCATCCTCGTAATTTCTCTACATAAAGAATTTTCTAGGCCTCACTAGCTGGGTAAAAACTGGTCTTGATATACCAGGAATATGCCAGGAACTACCATTCCCCCTGCCTCAATGTTAAATGGCCTGATTTAGATAGACATTAACATCAAAATATTTTAGAATAAGGCAGAAGTCCAAAGGGTCCTTTTTAACATAGTATGACTACAACTGCCACTAATTTATAAAACATCTGCTTTTCTCAGACATTTTAAACATGACACCTGACTGTTAGTGGCAACCTGGTCTGTGATGGTTTCCCTGAGAATGGCCCCCATAGCTTATATATTTGAGTACCTGGTCCCTAGCTGGCAGAACTGCTTGGAAAAGGGAGGAGCTTGAAAAGGCCATGCCATTCCCACCTAAGTTCTTTCTTGTGCTTGCGGATCAAGATGTAAGATGTAAGCTGCTCCCAGCTCCTGCCGTGGCACCACGCCTGCCTGCTGGCTCCCTGCCATCATGGTCTGGAACTCTAGCCCTCTGCAACCATAAGCCCAAATTAAATGCCCTCCCCACCAATTTTATAAACTGTCTTGGTCATTTGAGGGAAGAATGTGAGCTGCCCTCCTAGATAGAAGATCCTTTCTGGAGGCCGGGTGTGGTGGTGCAAGCCTTTAATCCCCCACCCCACCCCCAGCGTTTAGGAGGCAGAGACAGGTGGACTGGCCAGCCGGGCTTACAGAGAAATAAAAAGCAAAATTCTGGAAGAAGCCAGATGTGGTGGGACATGCCTTTAATCCCAGCAATCTGAGAGGTAGAGACAGGTAGATCTCTGTGAGCCCAAGGCCAGCCTGGTCTACAAAGTAAGTTCCAGAGAGAAAATAAAATGAGACCGTATTTCAAGAATCAAGCAAACAATCAAGCAAACACACAAACCAGACCAACCCAAAATACCTGAAAAGATGTGGTCCTAAGGACTCTGTGCAGCTATTACTGTGCAGACTGAAAGACTCCACATGAGAAAATTACATTAATTAATCAATGGTGCGTGTGCATGTACAGAAGTCAGAGGACAACCTGAGTTAGTTGTTTTGGTTAGGATGGCCACTGGTAGGCTGGTCTGTTCCCAACGGCTGACTCCTCACATGCACATGGGCAGCACTAATCAGACTCAGTGGGTTACTTAAAAAAAAGGGGGGGGGGGGCGGAATGAAGTTGGGAGGGAAAAGTGCTGGAGGAGGGTGAAAGATGCCGGAAAAAAGGGGTAAGGACTGTGCCGACTAAGACACTTCTATGAAATTTTCAAAGGGTAAAAACAAGAGGCTTCCTTCCATTGTATTTTCTTTCTTTCTTTTTTTTTTTATAATTTATTTGCATTTCAAAGGATTTCCCCTTTTCTAGTCCCCCCCCACTCCCCGAAAGTCCCGTAAGCCCCCTTCTCTTCCCCTGTCCTCCCTCCCACCCCTTCCCAGTTCCCCGTTCTGGTTTTGCCGAATACTGTTTCACTGAGTCTTCCATTGTATTTTCTAGTACTCTTAAGTAGAAAGAATATGAGATGGCTCAGCGGTTAAGAGCACCGAAGACTCTTCTGGAGGTCATGAGTTCAAATCCCAGCAACCACATGGTGGCTCACAACCACCTGTAATGAGAAACAAATAAAAAACCTATGGGCCGGAGTGAGTGGGGGCCGAATGAGTGGGGGCCAGAGCAAGAGGGAGAAGGGAAAGGGGGGAAAAAAGCAGAAAGAATACGTACTATAATAGACATCCAGATACAAAGTGACAATTGTATAAAACCAAGATAGAGTTAAGGGGCTTTTTGTTATATCATGATACTTATCAAACACAGACTTGAATCTCTTACCTGGCCAGCAGCCTGAATGCTCAGGATAGCCACACGAGTATCGGGGTCCTTCTGAAACTGATTAACCAGATGGATTCTCTCTGAAGATGGAACACTTCCATCGATCCTGATGTAACGAGACTAGCATCAAGAAGGGAAATAGCAAAATTAGACAAGTCCTATGCAGCCTTATTTTATATATTTTGTAATTTAATTTTATAGTCATATAAAGATGCAAACTGGTTAGAATGGTATACCAGCAACTATTACACAGTAGGAATCTCAATAACATATACCAATTTCTTAAATAAAAGTTTTATTATTGAGTGTGCATGCGCACATACATGTGTGCACATGCATGAGTGCCATGGTACATATATGGAAATTAGAGGAAAACTTTCAGGGGCTGTTTCTCTCCTTCTACCATATGGTTTTCAGAGACTAAAGTCAAGTTATCAGGGACTGGTACAAGTCCCTGATAGTGATGGTGACAAGGTCTTTTACCTGCTCAACAATGTTGCCCACCTGTTTTTGACTTTTTAACCTACCTGAAGATAGGCTCTATGTTTAATGCATCTTAATACCACTGTGGTATTTTGAATGAGGATGGTCCCCACAGACTCAAATAGCTGAACGCTAGGTCCCCAGTTGGTGTAACTGTTTGAGGACTGGGGTGTGGCCATGTTGAAGGTAATGTGTCACTGGGGTGTGGTTTGGAGGTTTCACAAGCCCATGGCATTCCCAGTTAGCTCTCTCCTTGCCTCAGGGTTGCTGCCTCAACACGTACCTTCTTGTCGACTGCTTGAGCCATGCCTGCCTGCCGCTATGCTCCACGCTATGATGGGCACAGACTCGGCACCCTCTGACACCATAAGCCCAATACTCTTTTTTTTTTTCCTGTAAGTTGCTTTGGTCATGGTATCTTCATGCAGCAATAGAAAAGTAACATAGACAACCAACAGTGCCAGAAACAATTGCTTTTATGCAACAGAAGCTGTATAAATAATTTTTTAATTAAGCAAATATTTCTTCAGCAACATGCTATGGAAGTTAATTCCTAACCTTTAGGCAGTCAGTAAGAGTAACTAACTTTAGGCTCACAGGATGAGTTTCTGCAATGTAAAATCAAAACCAGATGAACGAGAAAAGAGAGATGATTTTGCTCAGGATTAGGGAGATAAAGAGAGTGGTACGTGTATTTCCGAAATATAACCAGATATTAACTGGGAAGTAACGTTCTAAATCTGCCATTCAGGATGTCTTTTTTTCTCACATTATTAAACTTAAAAGAACCAAGAGATGATTGTATCTGCTGAAGTGAGGAAAGAAAGCACCCACGCACACCTTTAGAAAATGGAGAATCATTAAGTGTTAAACTGAACAGACATTGTCTTCACGAACAATTTAAGCTGTGAAAAGAGTCTTGTGTTAGAAAATAACTAAAAAGAACTAACTCAACCTCATAAAAATAAGTTAAACCCCAAATTTCAACTTATCTCATTCAAATAAGTATAGATTCTATGAAAAAGAAATCACCTAAAAGTTAGGAAATAGGAATATTTACTTTAAAAGAAGACTATCCAAGTATCATTAAATAACTCATTTTCTTTTTAAGCCTGTGTACCTGTCGCTGTGTGTGAGTGCAGGCCAGTGTCTGCCACCGTGTGGACGTGGCCTTCGGACAGCAACCCGAGGCAGCGCTGGCCCATGCCGTCCACCTGGTTTGAGGCAGGCTGTCTAGTCTTTACGCTGTGTGCCACAGGCTCGTAGCCCACGAGTGGTCAAGCATCCTCCTGTCTCTGCTCCATCTCAGGACAGGAGTACTGGGACTGCAGACATGAACCACACTCAGTTCTTCCCTCATGCACAGCAAGCATTTGACTCTCCGTGTCTGCTCTCCAGCCTGAAATGACTAACTTTTTTCACAAAGCACACACAACCTGGCTAATGACTGTATCCTTACAGATTATAAAATCCTCTCAGGATCCTTCTAAACAAAACACATGGTTAGAGTAGGGAAAGGGGGAGAAATAGAAATCCCTCTCTCTCTACAAATACATTTGTAACTCTGTGAGGCTGAGTGAGATTCCAATCCATCAGCACAACGGATGAGAGGAAAACAAGTGGGCCAGTGCACCTGGATCAGAATCTAGGAATTTTAACATAAAATAAATTCAGAATAGAAAAAGAATTTTGTGATGGTTTGTATAAGCTCATCCCAGGGAGTGGCACCATTAGGTGTAGCCTTGTTAGAGGAAGTGTGTCACTGTGGGGATGGGTTTGGAGAACTTCCTTCTAGATACCTGAGCATGCACAGTTTGTTCCTGGCTTCCTTTGGATAAAGATGTAGAACTCTCAGCTTCTCCTGCACCATGCCTGCCTGGATGCTGCCATGCTTCTGCCTTGATGACAATGGACTGAACTTCTGAACCTGTAAGCCAGCCCCAATTAAATGTTTTCTTTTGTAAAACTTGCCTTGGTGATGGTATCTGTTCACAGCAGTAAAAGGCCAAGTAAGACAAAGATGAATCTATCTTTTTATTTTGTCAATGATTTAAAAATTAGTTGTAAGGTTATTGAAGTCTTTTTCAGAGCGTGGATATCTATGAAAAGGGGCCTTTTACATTATGCCATCACACTGTGCTGTGTCTCTGAAGAAGACACCAGAGGACAGGAACATACTGGTTAATGCCTAGCCTGGCTTAGTCCTGACACTGAGAACAATGACCTGTGCTGGCTGCACTGCTCCCATGTACAAGACCACACTACTTGCCACAAATATTTTATAGCTGCCTCTGAACACCTGTGCAAGCCCTAAGCACTCACAGGACAAATGGCAGGTAAAACTTTGAAATGGACAGTGGGAGACACAGTCACTGATGTGAATCCTGGAAACTGAGGTGGACCTGAGGATTCAGGGAGGCTCTCCGACCTCGTGGCTATGGCCTAGTTACCTGGACTGGCCAACCACACGGGCCGTGCACTTGACTGCATCTTCACTCCCTCTTCCTGACAATTTTCCATGGAAAATATGGTCTGAGAGTTTAAAGGGTTTGATAACTTGGGGGTAGTGGTTTTCACTGGATTTGTTCTTCTCCCTTAGCCACACCTGGGTCGTGCTGGGGTTGTGCTGTTCTTATGTGCTATCTGCATGAACAGGGAGGGAGTTCCCTTTATGGCTGTCAAGACAGAATATCCTTTGTTTCTTTTTGGTTTTTTTTTTTGCTTTGTTTTGTTTTTTCAAGACAGGGTTTCTCTGTGTAGCCCTGGCTGTCCTGGAACTCACTCTGTAGACCAGGCTGGCCTCGAACTCAGAAATCCACCTGCCTCTGCCTTCCAAGTGCTGGGATTAAAGGCGTGCGCCACCACTGCCCAAGACAGAATATCCTTAATTAACTCAGATAATGAACAGAGGAAATTTTTAAGATTGATATAAAGAAGAAAAAAATACCTCATCGTAATACTATAAAATTACTAAAATTTGTAAGAAAATAATTAATGAATTGTTAATATAATCATGTATTTTAGAAACATTATCCAAGGAAGGTTAAAAATATACAAATAAACCATGAGACTGAAAGTGACATTCAGTATAGTGAGAATATGCATTCTATGAATTACTTCACGGAAACATTACCACATACCTTGCTTTCGATGGCGGCTTCTGTGCAAGCTTGGAGCATACTGAGATGGTGAGCAAAGACCAGAAACTTAAGTGAGTCGTTCTGAAGCAACATCTTAATATAGTCCTTCACTGCACCCGCCTAAGTAGCAAAAGTCACATGTTATTAACATCAAAGTTTTTATTAAAGCACCATGCCACTTTTAATAAAGGAAAAAATAAAAAAGCTCCTGATCCCAGCAAGTCTCTTCAGAGACACACATCTGTGGGCTCTGGCTAATCTTTCTCTAGGCAGTCTACCAAAGTGGAACCTGCACATATAAGGGACTTGTGGAAACGCTATCTGAGTATGTATGTCCACTGTTGTTTTAATTGCTATAACAAGACACCTCAGAGAAATCAATTGAAAGCATGGAGAATTTCCTTTGGTGGCGAGTTTCCTGTCAACAGCTGGCCAGTTCTGAGTTCTGGGACGCAGAACCTCACACAGGCAACTTGCAGGGGAGGATGCTGCTCGTCTCACTGCAGCTATGCAGCAGGGGTGAAGGCAGCATGGACTGGAGATAACCTTTCAGGATGCACTTCTGTGATGCACCTTTCAGCGAGGCTCTAACCACTTACTCCACACCACTTCCCAATAATACCACCAAGTAACGAGTCTAGGAGCAAGTCCGACCACTGATGAGACCAGTACCGGTCTGATCTGATGAAGTCCTCAAAGCCCAAGGTTAGCAGGAAAGCCCATATGTAGCACAGGGGCACTGGGGTACTTCAGATTGAAACAACACAGGGGGGATAAGGGAGAGAGGAGAAATGACGGGTGGGTAAGGGCAGAATGTACTATTGTTTAGAAGATAGTTCTTAAAATAATTTCACGTGAATACAAAGGGATTAAGGAGAAAAGGGGAGAAAATGAAAGACTTTAAAGAAGACTAAGGCTGATGTTTAAGGATGAAGAAAACTTGGCTCACATTCTTGAGCTGAGCTAGTGAGGCAGGTGTGGGGAAAGGCAGGTAGAGAAGCAGATGGAGGCCAGGCGAAACGGGAAATTACTTGCTTCCAGGATGGAGAAGTGTGCTGGCTAGTTTTATGTCAACTCGATACAAGCTAGAGTTATTTGGGAAGAGAGACTCCCAACTGAGAAAATGTCCTCAAAATACAGGCTTGTAGATGAGTCTATAGGGCATTTATTGATCAGTGATTGATGGAGGAGGGTCTAGCTTGTGGTGGGTGGCACCAGGCCCGGGCTGGCTGTCCTGGGCTCTATAAGAGAGCAGGCTGAGCAAGCCATGAGGAGCAACGCCCTTCCTTGGTCTCTGCATCAGCTCCTGCCTGCAGGTTCCCGCCTTGACCTTCCTAGATGATGGACTTAGACGTTGTTAGGTTTTCCTCTTCAAGATGCTTTTGGTCAAGTGTTATTAAAGCCACAGAAATCATAATAAAACAAGAGTGCTCTGGAAGAACCTGAAGTGACAGGCTCAAGAATACCAGGCTCAAGAGGGATGTCTAAGAGACTATAATGAAATGGAGAAACTGAAGTAGAAAGAATAAAAAAAAAAAAAAATACAAATTAACAATGAATGGGCATTCTTAGCTAAAGTTCCAAGTTATCCAGAAAGAGTAAGACATAAAGATGGGATGACTTAAATTTAAAATATAAATACACTAACTCTTGTTAACACTAATTACTGGCTTGATTGTGGTGGTATAGGCCTGCAACTCCTGGAGACTGAGACAAGGAAGATTACAAGTTTAAGACCAGCCTAGACTACTTAGCCTGGGCGCAAGGATAAAAAAATAAAGATGAGGGGTTGGGGCTGGAAAAATGGGTCAATGGTTAAGGTTGAGTGTTTGCTCTTCCAAAGGACTCAAGGACTCAAGTTCAGTTACCAGCACCTACATTGTGTGGCTCACAACTGCCTACAATTTCAGGGGATCTGATGCCATCTATGGTCCCCACAGGCACCTGAATGCATGCACATATGTGTATACATACATACATACATGCACACATACAAACACACACATACATACATACATACAAATAAAGATAAATGTTTTAATAACAGAAATTTGGTTACTAAGAAATTTTGGATAAAGATGGCAGGCTGAACTCATTCAACCCTTATTCCCTGTTAGTCTAAGAATAGCAAAGGACACAAGAGGCAAGAGCAAACTCTACGGAAGCTAAGAAGTACATGATGCCTGACAACTGATTCTGCAAGCTGACCCCATGGAATGCACAGGAGTATCTGCTTTCCGCTGCAGTCATGTACAAGGCCCAGGAGGGATAGGGCAAAGGGAGCTAGAACAGAGCAGCCAAGACAAGGCAGCGGGGAGGGTTGCACCCAAGTCTGTGCCTCACCCTGTCTACAGGTTCTAGGCCACACACAGATACCCCACACCCCGGCAGCACACTGGAGACACAGTCTTCAGATGAGTGAGGCAGAGCTTGTTTGGGGAAATGGAGTCCTGGACTGAGAGCAAGCAGTATGGTGTGAAGGCATGCTTAAGGAAGACACTGGGCAAACAATCTCCACCACAACAGTTATGAATGGCAGGGCCTGGGAGCAGGCGTTAGGTTATGAGGGTTCTATACTCATGAATGAATGATGTGATTTATGCAAAACCTGGAGGCCACAGGCCATCTTTTATTCTCTCCACTCTATTGCTCTTTGCCTTCTGCTGTGGGAAAAGGCAGCATAAAGGCCTTCATCAGATGCTGGCACCTTGATACTGGACTGCCCAGCCTCCAGAATTGTCAGTTTTCATAGTTTATAACCTTTCATTGTTTACAAAAGTTCCAGTCTCCAGTATTCTGTTATAGAAGAAGCACACAATAGAATTAGGGAGTGGGCATAATGCAGAAAATTGTGATGATTAAATTAAAGTTATATTAATAGGTACTGAAGGACTGTGTATATAGTTCACTGATAAAGCACACACTTGCCTAGTGTATACCAATTTCTAGGTTTTATATTTAGCAGGAAGGAAGGGAGGAAGGAAAGAGAGAAAGGGCAGAGGGAGGGAATGAATGAAGATAGGAGGAAGAATAGAGGAGGAGGAGGAGGAAGAAAAGCAGGAAAAAGAGGGTAAAGGAAGAAGAGGGGAAGGAAGAAGAAAGAAAATAGAAGGAGGGGTGGGGAAGGAGGAAAAAAGTGGGGGCAAGAGAGGGGGAAGAAAAGGACAAGGAGAGGAAGGGGAGACAGAAGGGAACCAGGAGAGAAAAAACCGGAGGATGGCGAATTTGGAAGTTACTAACTCGGAAGGAAATGAAATGAGTTGCAGAGGAAAGAAAACCCGATAAATGGGAACAAAGATGTAATCGAGGCATTCTGGTGTGCTACCACACAGCAAGAGGCTGTGCTCGACGTAGGGTGTGTTTCAAAAAAGCTAGATCCAGGAGAATAAATTCTAAATGTTTCACCACAAAGAAAGACTAACAAGGCACTATATGTTTACCCTGAATTAAACATTCCATATTATATTAATATATCACATGCATTAAAAAAATAAACCAACAGTATATCCCATGGTTCACCTGCAAGTTTTTAAAACATGGATTTAATAACAAATGTAGTCAATACTGATCAGGGCAAAATTAGCATAATTTAAAAATTTAGGAAAATGATATCACTTGAATGGGAGAAAGGGAATGAGACTGTTATGTACCTAGAGGGGCCCAGAGATGCCAGAAGGTGAAATTTTATCCTGTTTCCTGCCAAGCCCATTGGAAGCACTGAACATGAAGTGTGAGCAGTGACACAAACAAAGATGCAGTGTTGCAGTTTGAGTGAATTACAACAAAGCAAACAACAACACTCAGCTTTTACAGGCACTGAAAGTGGCTGCTACTGGGGAATAAATTAGGAGTCATTTCTGGAGTGACACTTTTCAGCTTTAGTCATATTTAACATTAAAAATTAAAAAATACCTATCTAAAATTTATGTGCATCAACTGCAAAGTCTCAAGCATTATTCTACAAACTGCATTTTGCATGTCTAAATGTTCTGAACAATGCAATTCATCATATAGGAAGCTTGGGGGCTGGAGAGAACTTTAGCCTTGGATGTCGGTACCCCAGAAAGTGGAAATGAAGCTCTCTCAAAGCAAGCTGCTATAATTTCCACATATGTTGTCATGGCAACTGAAGCACTTTAATAAAGTGCATGTTTGCCTAAAGAGCTATATTTACAGGGATAAGCTTTTCGGTAAGTACATGTCAAGTTGGAATGTGTAAAGCACATTCATTACAATCCCAATGGAGACGTCTTATTGGAACAATTGCCCGACCTGGGCTCATGTGCATTCTTACCCAGTGAGGACTTCCCACCCCTGCTTCCAGCTACCCCTCATCAGGATCAGCGCTTCTGAGACAAAGCCCAAGCTCTCTCCCACGACTTTCAAAAGGCTTATGACTAGGGGCTGGGGAGATGCCTTAGTGGGTAAAAGCTCTTGCTACACAGGCATGAGGAAGCGAACCCAAGTCCTCAGCACCATCTCAGAGCTAGGCCAGCAGTGCACGCCTGCAACTTCATTTTTAGGGAGCTTCCAGTTTGGTGAGAGACCGTCTCAAGGGAATATGCCAAAAACTAATAGAGAGTAACACTCTATTTCTTTCATTAGCCTCTGAACTCATGCACATGGGCATGAACACCTTTAAATACATGTGCACACACATGGGTCAAATTGCTGAGAATCACTGCCTGAAAGTGTTTAGCCATCGATGCTACATATACGTCCAGCCTTCCCACTTCCACCCAAGCCTGAGGCTCAGGGAACGTTTCAGAGAGGGTGTCAGGAAGAATAAAAAGAGGCTAAGGTTGGGAAAATGCTATGAAAATGGTGTTCTGCAGACGAGGCATGGCTCTGACACATATGAATTCACATGTGTATCCTGTGCAAGGCCAAGTGAGCTGCAACTCCAGGGTGGAGGAGGGGGTCACCGGAGGCCCATGCCGAGTAAGGATCCGCCGGCAGCTCGTGACTGTTGAAGAGAGAGCCACTGTTCTTTGAGCTCGTGGCTAGGAGTAGGTTGCCCATGAGCATGAGCATGAGCGGCACTAACAGGACTCAGTGGGTTACACTTAAAAAAGGGAGGGGCAAGAGGTTGAGAGGGACATGTTCTTGGGGAGGCTAGGGAATTTTAGTGAGGAGGAGTAGGGATGGGTATGATTGATATAGTGTATACATACATGAAGTTTTTGAAGAATAATTTTAAAAGGAATAAATGATGACTAGGTGGAGTTTTGAGTTAATGGCATACACAGGTCATAAAAGCTTAGTTGTTTGCATGTGTACATATATACATATATGCATATATATGTATATGGATGCATAAAGATGCTTTTTGAAATGTTAATTCTTATACAGAGTGTGGTGGTAAACGATTTTAGACACAGCACTAAGAAGGCAGAGACAGGTGGTTCTATGTGAGGTTGAGGTCAACCTGGTTTACACAGAGTTCTAGGTCAATCAAGACTAAATAGTGAAAGTTTGTCTCAAAAAACAAAACAAAACAAACAAACAAAAAACCAAATTTAGTCTTAAAAGAAATAAAGAGGTTCATTTCTATGAAATATAAAACATGTGCAGCTGTTCACTAGATTTAGCACAGCAACTTAAACATCATTTGATAAGTTGAGTTCTAGGAGCAAATGCATTTGGAGTCTAGAATGACTTCGTGTAAGCAGACTTTAAGGATTCTTTATGTTCCCAAAGTTAGTGATTATTTGCACAGATTGACATTTCATTTTACTTTTTAAAGACTTATTTTATTTATAATTATGTGTTATATCTATGCACATGAATGTGGGTACCCACAGTAGCCAGAGGTGCAAGGGCTTCTGCAGATAAGAGTTGACAGTAGATGGGTGCTGGGAGCTGAACTCAGGTCTTCTGGAAAAGCAGAACTTGCTATTAAATGAGCCATCTCTCCAGGCCCAGGTGTACATTTAAAATGGATTCTTTATGCACTTTTCCTGTCTTTCATTCTAAGTAAACATCAACACCATTGCAATGTCTTATTTTAAATGACCTGAACAAGTGTCTGCTTGCTACACTATCAGGTGTGTGTGGTGGCAGGTCCCAGTGAGGCCTGGTACCTTGGTGATGTTGGCTCAGGTTTTGTGCTAACAGCTGAAGATGCACAGATTCACCACTGCTTTATTTTACTGAGATGTGTTTGTCAGGCAAACTTAGGTAACTAGTGGAGGCCACTGTCGATAGCTTATTTAAACACAATATTTTTAATTGTTGGTTTGAGATAGGGTCTTATTATAGAGCATGCTGGACATGGAGCTCATAATAATGCTCCTGCATCTGACCACTGAGTGCTGGGATTAATGGTGTGTGAGCTGCCACATCCATTTGGTAATGTTTTTCAGTGTATGTGTGGCTGTGTGGCTGTGTGTGCGCATGTGCGCGTGTTCGTGTGTGACTGCATGTCACATGTGTGCAGGCGCTTGCAGAAGCCAGATGAGGTAATTACAGGTGGCTCTGAGATGCCAATGGAATTGAACTTGGATCTTCTATAACAGCAGCTAGCCACTCTGAGTCATATCTCTGGAATCAATTTTCTAATATTTTTAATGAGATTTATATCATACTTTCTAAAATAAAACTGTGAAAAAATCTATACTGTTTTGAAGATGTGATCAAAGTTATTTAAAATTGTCAGTCTTAAATCACATAATAACAGGACGAAGGCAAAAGAAGAGAGGAGCATCAATACATCTTATAAAACCAAGACCAGGCTTTAGTCAGCTTCTTCCAGCTTTCAACTAAGGCTTCTTGACCTTGGCCTTGTGCGGTCTTCCTGCCCTTGACAGATCTGTCATTCACTCCTAGAAGAGCCCTACGACTTCCATTTACCAGGTCCTTCACACCTGAGAAGTGGTCACCTTTGTGAGCTGACAGGATGTTTCTCCTTCTGGATTGGATGTGTAAGTTCTTGGCGAGCCTAAAGGCGTTAAGAATCCCTTCAGGACAACGGACTGGGATGGAAGGTGACTGAGTGAGTAAAAGACAAGAGTGAGGCCCAGAGTTCAGGTCCCCAAGCCCATATGCAACTGGATGCAGTAGATGCCTGTAATCCCAGAGCTCCTTAGGTGAGAAAGAAGATGGAGACAGAATCCCTGGACACTCACAGGCCAGCTAGCTGGCAAAGGAGCAGCGAAGTCTCACACATGGCAGAAGACCAAGACTGACACTGAGGGTGTCCTCTAACCTACACACATGCAGCATGGCACTTCCATACCAGCACTCATACACACACTCATAAACACAGTACTAAAAAAAATGTCAGTCAGGTCAGTTCTGTGAGACCCCCACCAACCTATCACCACTTTTTTTTAAAGCAACTTCATCCCTTACTTCTTCATCCTACACAAGTTGCCATTTGCCCTTGTCGTTGGAATTGAGCCCAATTTCTTTCCTATTACAGTAGAGTATTATTTGCCTAATTGCTGAGTATTTGCCCATATTGCTGAGTATTCTTTAGAGTTCAGCAAGTGTCACAGTGATTTCTGCTTTAACAGTCATGCTTTTAGCTAAGGGAATGCAAGCACAAGAGAAGCTCACAGATGTGCTAGATTTCAACAGTTCTGGGGATCCAAACTCCAGTCCTTATATTTGCACGGCAAGCACTTTAACCACTGAGAAATCTCCATCCTAACTGTACAGTTTAAGCATCTGGGACTCCTTTAGTACTATCTGTTTCCTCTAAGATGAAATTAACATTTTATGTGCACTTAATTTATTACTGTTGGGCGGATTTCTGAGTTCGAGGCCAGCCTGGTCTACAAAGTGAGTTCCAGGACAGCCAAGGCTATTCAGAGAAACCCTGTCTTGAAAAAACCAAAAAATCCAAAAAACAAAACAAAACAAAAAAATTATTACTGCTGACTGCTTCTTACTAATAAACGGGAGGCAGGCTGTTCCTGGTTCAAAGCCAGACTTTCCCAAACCACAGATCAGGCAGAGGAATAAGCCCTCTGCAACTCCTCCTAGACCCTGGGCAGCAGGGAATACTGTAATAACCTTATTATCTCTCACAGCATTTTAAAGTGAGATTCTACTTACATTAAACTGCTAAAGCAATTAAATAGGAAGCACGCTTTGTGCCCACAGGAAACATGTTTAAGTAAATTTCCCTTCAGCAAATCAGGCACTGAAGAATGCTACCACTCCCAAATTGACAAGAAAATTTAAATTACAGGTTGGTTTTTAATAATTTTCATTAAAAAACAAAACAAAACCCAAAACTGGCATTTCTGTTGAAATTGTTGTTTTCTCTAAAAATGAGACAGTGTGGTAATGTGCCCCCAAATAAATGTTAATTGGCTGAACCAAATATATTACATCTATCTTGAAATGCAAATCAAAACAACCCTGAGATTTCACCTCACACCAGTCAGAATGGCTAAGGTTAAAAACTCAGGAGACAGCAGGTGTTGGCAAGGATGTGGAGAAAGAGAAACACTCCTCCACTGTTGGTGGGATTGCAAGATGGTACAACCACTATGGAAATCAGTCTGGCAGTTCCTAAGAAAACTGGACATGACACTTCCGGAGGACCCTGCTATACCTCTCCTGGACATATATCCAGAGGATTCCCCAGCATGCAATAAGGACACATGCTCCACTATGTTCATAGCAGCCTTATTTATAATAGCCAGATGCTGGAAAGAACCCAGATATCCCTCAGTGGAGGAATGGATACAGAAAATGTGGTATATATACACAATGGAGTACTATTCAGCAATTAAAAACAATGAATTCATGAATTTTTTAGGCAAATGGTTGGAACTGGAAAATATCATCCTAAGCGAGGTAATGCAATCACAAAAGAATATACATGGAATGCAATCATTGATAAATGGATATTAATTAGCCCTGAAACTCTGAATACTGAAGATACAATTAGCATATCAAATGATTCCCATGAAGAAGGAAGAAGAGGGCCCTAATCCTGGAAAGGCTTGATCCAGCATTGAAGGGAGTACCAGGACAGAGAAAAGGGAGGGGGGGAAGATAGGAGAATGGATGGAAAGAGGAGGACTTATGGGACATATGGGAAGGGGGGAACTGGGAAAGGGGAAAGCTTTTGGATTGTAAACAAAGAATATAGAAAATAAAAATATATAAAAAAATTTTTAAAAAAAAGATTTATTTGAGGGCTGGATTAAAAGCACTTGATGCTCTTGCAGAGGACTCAGGTTCCAGTCCCAGCACCAACACGGTGGCTTACAGTCATCTGTACACCAGTCCCAGAGGAACTGACACCCTCTTCTGTCCTCCATAGGAACTGCCTGCACACAGTACACAGACATTCATTTAGGCAAAACCCCCACACATAAAATAATTAGATCCTTTAAAAGACTTGTTTTTAAAATTATGTATACGCATGCTAGTGCAGATGACCACAAGAAAATACCAGATTCTCTGGAGCTAGAATTACAGGTGTTGTAGGCCACTCGATGTGGATGCTTAAAATTAAACTTTTGTCCCTGGCAAAGGGAAATATGCTTGCTTAACCTCTGAGCCATTTCTCTGGCCCCAAATATCTGCCACCTCCCCAGAGTGTATTACGCTGACTAATTCTGAGGAATCTTCATTTTTATCAATTGCATTCATACTAAGTATTATAAAGTAAAATAAAATAGATACATTAAAAAAAAAAAAACCCTATGGGCTGGAGAGATGGTTCAGTGGTAAGAGCACTGATTGTTCTTCTAGAGGTCATGAGTTCAATTCCCAGTAACTACATGGTGGCTCACAACTGTCTATAATGAGGTCTGATGCCTTTTTCTGGTATGCATGAAGATAGCAACACTGTACTCATAATAAAAAAAATATTAAACAAAACAAAACAAAAAAAAAAACAAAAAAAAAACCCTGTTTCTTGTTGGGGCTGGACAGCTCAGTGGCAGAGGTGCTAGCCTAGTTTTCGTTGCTTGGGGTTGCTGGGTTACACCAGTTCTCAGTAATCTTTGTGAGTTTGTATAAAGTGCTTCATCTGCTGGACTGCACCCTACCAGCCGCATAGCCTTCTCTTTTCTACTTGCACATTCCTTAAGACAACTTTCCAGTAACCTTCCCCTGGGTTCTTCCCTAGCATCTGGGCTTGAGGCAGTAAGCAAAGCCTTTTGTAGGTGAGTATTTATCTCACTGGTCTCTCCAAAGGGCTGCAAATTCTGTAAGTAGACTCCGCCATTTTTACCACACCTCTCCAGCAGCCCTTCATAATAGGGACTTCATGCTCTTTATCAGGAAACACGCTTTTTTTTTGTTTGTTTTTTGATTTTTAAAAGGAAGCTTCAAGAGTAATACATTGACTGTTATAATCAATCTATAATCTTCAATTTAATTTATAAACTGATATGGGAGAATTCAGCAACACATTTTGTCATAGAAAAAAGATGTAGCTTATAACTAGTTACCTCCTAAAAGGCCCTCTTAACTTTATTATTCAGAATCATAATATACTCTAACTATTGGAATTCAGTAACAGGGGGGAATTGTATCAAGAACCCCCATTTTGTAATGGCAGGAACTAAAGGTTTTTGGCTGGATCCAGAAATAGAAAACAGTCCAAAACACATTAGTGGCTGAAAACAGAGGCTCTGGTGTGAGAGGAAGGATGACTGAGGTCAGTAAAGGTGGGGCCAGGGACTGGGTGTTTGTTTCACTTTATTTTTAAGAATGTAAGTCAAACTGGGGACAGCTGATTCTAGTCTCCTTCCTTTTCCTTCGAGGGTCTTGATTAATTAGATGTCAACTTCCTACTAATGACCATCACTTACAAGTTACAATTACATATTAACACAGGAAAAAAAAATCCCCTAAAGAGTTCTTTCTCTTATTTTAAAGCAGTAGTATGTACTGAGCATTAAGCACAAAGACAGATAAGTAAGCAAACAAACCAGAGAAGGAGATGGTTATTAGCTACTAGAAAGGCCGTATCTGTCAATGAAGTGTCACTATGTCTGGCGTGTGGCGGGCCTAGCTGTTGCTGCACTGTTTCCAGTGATCCATGATCAAGAGAGAGCCAAGGAGGACCCAAGAACTGCAGCACAGGAAGATGGAGGAGGGCGAGAGCTGTACACACCTTCTTCTGCTTCACGCCTTGCGTGTTTATCCTCATAGACAATTCTTCCAAACACAATACAAAGGCAGTGCAAGATTAAAGTTTAACTTAAATATTTTCCTTTGAAATTTATGTCCTTTACCTGAACAATTGCCGTACTCAAAGAATGGTAATTTTTTTTTTTATACATGTAGGTTACTACTAGTAAAATTTTAGTTTTCAGGTTTAACTTTATGACTGAATTCCAGGTAATGTGCAGGTGTGTGGACTGGTGTGTAGGTTCACATCGGCAACCCCAGCACTGACTATGGAGGGGAAGACAGCACTTGTACAGTGTAAGCCTGGAGACTGTGAGGTACACTGCCTCAAACAACCAACAACTAAAAGAGAAGTCAAGAGAAAGAAGGAAAGGGACAGACAGACAGACAGAAAGGAGAAAAGGAAGGAAGAGCAAGAGAGAGGAAGGAAGACGAACACATAGACAGACAAAAGGGTAGGCTTATAAACCTATAGTAATTAATTTACCTGTAGCCTAAGGTGAGATTTATGGGTCAAGAAAACAAAGCAGGGTTCAGAAACACACACACACACACACACACACACACACACACACACACACACACACAGACCTCCTTGATTTTTTAAAAAAGATCTTGACCTAGCTACTTAAAGTTGTCAGTTTGACATAAGCTACAGTTAACTGATGAAGGAGAACCTCAATTGTCTATGTGAGAACAGTCTATGGGCAGGTGTGTTCTGCATTCTTTAGATTGGTGACAGGTGTGTAAGGGCTTAGCCCACTGTGGGTGGCAACATCCCTAGGTTGGTGGGCTTGAGCTGAACAGGAAAGCTAGTGGAGAGCTGGAGAGAGGTCTTAAGAGCACCGAGTGGTCTTCCAGAGGATTCCATTTCAATTCCCAAGAGACCCAACATCCTTTTCCAACCTCCCCAGGTACACAAGTGGCACACAAACATATATGCAGGCCAACAGTAATACACATAAAATAAAATTAAAATGAAAAAATATAAAGAAAAGACTATTGAAAAAAACCAACAAAGCAAAGAAAGCCAACCAGCAAGCAAGCAGCATTTCCCTATGGTTTCTGATTCTAGCTTCCTCCTGCCTTGAGGTCCTGCTCTGACTTTCTTCTTCAAAGAAGAGGTACTAGGACCTAAGTCTTTAAATTGCTTTTGGTCAGCAAGCTATTAAAATAGCTAAAATTGCTATTTTAGTGCAGCAACAAAGATCAAACTAGAGACATGATCAAAATGCACTGCATGAAAAGGATTTTTAATAAAAAAAAAAATCAAACTAGAGCAAGTGCTAAAGAAATTCAATGAGAAAAAAAGGTATTTCTAAAAATGAATGTTAAACACACATATACTTACACACACACACACACACACACACACACACACACACACACACACACCAGATATACAGTGTGATTCAACAATGGAGCGCCATGACGGCACAATGAGACACTATGAACACAATACTAAGATGGCCCAATGGATTGGACAATGAAGCAGTGCAGACACAATGGGGCACTGTGAACAAAGCAGTGTAAGGGCAAAAGACCACTGCAGTGGGAAGACTGAACCTGTCATGGAACAGTGAACCACCGTGACAACACAGTGGAGCAGTGGGAGGGAGTAACAGAGCACAGTGAAGACACAATGGAGCAATACAGTAATGGAGAATTGTTATGGGACAGTAGAGCACTATGATAGAACACTGGAGCACTGTGATAGGACAAAGGAGCACAGTAATGAGATAAGGGAGATACATGATGGTGCAATGGAGTACTGTAATGGAACAATGGAGTACTGTGTTAAATGGAGCAATGGCACTGTGATAGAACAGAGCATCATGATGACAGAATGGAGCACTATGGTAACATAATGGAGCACTGTGATAAGACAGTGGAGCACTGTGATAACACAATGGAGAACTATGATGAGAAAACAGAACACTGTGATGAGACAATGAACACTGTGATGACACAATGGAGCACTGTGATGAGACAATGAACACTGTGATGACACAATGGAGGACTGTGATGAGACAGTGGAACACTGTGATGAGACAATGAACACTGTGATGACACAATAGAGCACAGTGATGACACAATGAACACTGTGATGAGACCATGGAGCACTATGATGAGACAGTGGAGCACTGTGATGACACAACAGAGCACTGTGATGAGACAATGAACACTGTGATGAGACAGTGGATCACTGTGATAACATAATGAACGCTATGATGACACAAGGGAGAAATGTGATGACACAATGAACACTGTGATGACACAATGAACACTGATGAGACACTGGAGCACTGTGATGATACAATGGAGCACTGTAATGAGACAGTGGAGCACTGTGATGAGACAATGGAGCACTGTGATTAGACAATAAATATTGTGATGACACATTGGAGCACTATGATGACACAGAACACTGTGATGAGACAATAGAGCACTATGACTGAGACAGTGGAGCATTGTGATGACACAATGAACACTGTGATGAGACAATGGAGCACTGTGATGAGACAGTGGAGCACTATGATGAGACAGTGGAGCACTGTCATGACATAATGGAGTACTGTGATGACACAATGGAGCACTGTGATGACACTATGGAACACAGTGATGACACAATGGAGCACTGTGATGACACAATGGAGGACTGTGATGAGACAGTGGAGCACTGTCATGACATAATGGAGTACTGTGATGACACAATGGAGCACTGTGATGACACAATGAACATTGTGATGACAACAGAGCACTTGTGATGATACAATGAACACTGTGATGACACAATAGAGCACTGTGATGAGACAATGGAGCACTGTGATGAGACAATGGAGCATTGTGATGACATAATTGAGTACTGTGATGACACAATGGAGTACTGTGATGATACAACAGAGTACTGTGATGACACAATAAAGCACTGTGATGACACAATGAAGCACTGTGATGACACAATGAACACTGTGATGGGACAATGGAGCACTGTGATTGAGACAACAGAGCACTGTGATAGCACAAAAGAGCACTGTGATGACACAATGAACACTGTGATGGGACAATGGAGTACTGTGATGACACAATGGAGCACTGTGATGACACAATGGAGAACTGTGATGAGACAATGAACACTGTGATGACATAATAGAGCACTGTGATGACACAATGGAGCACTATGATGCAACAGTGGAGCACTGTGATGTCACAATGGAGGACTGTGATTACACAATGGAGCACTGTGATGACACAACAGAGCACTGTGATGGCACAATGAACACTGTGATGACACAACAGAGAACTGTGATGACGCAATGAACAGTGTGATGACATAATGGAGGACTGTGATTACACAATGGAGCACTGTGATGACATAATGGAACACTGTGATGACACAATGGAGGACTGTGATGATACAATGGAGCACTGTGATGACACAACAGAGCACTGTGATGACACAATGAACACTGTGATGACACAACAGAGCACTGTGATGAGACGATGAACACTGTGATGACACAACAGAGCACTGTGATGAGACGATGAACACTGTGATGACACAACAGAGCACTGTGATGAGACGATGAACACTGTGATGACACAATGGAGGACTGTGATGATACAATGGAGCACTGTGATGACACAACAGAGCACTGTGATGACACAATGAACACTGTGATGACACAACAGAGCACTTTGATGAGACGATGAACACTGTGATGACACAATGGAGGACTGTGATTACACAATGGAGCACTGTGATGACACAACAGAGCACTGTGATGACACAATGGACCACTGTGATGACACAATGGAGCACTGTGATGACACAAAAGAGCACTGTGATGACACAATAAACACTGTGATGATACAACAGAGCACTGTGATGACACAAAAGAGCACTGTGATGACACAATAAACACTGTGATGATACAACAGAGCACTGTGATGACACGATGAACACTGTGATGACACAATGAACACTGTGATAAGATAATGGAGCACTGTGATTGAGACAATAGAGAACTGTGATGACACAATAGAGCACTGTGATGACATAATGAACACTATGATGACACAACAGAGCACTGTGATGACACAATGAAGCACTGTGATGAGAAAATGGAGCACTGTGATGACACAATGGAGATCTGTGATAACATAATGGAGCACTGTGATGACACAATGAAGCACTGTGATGACACCATGGAGCACTGTAATGACACAATGGAACACTGTGATGATACAATGAATACTGTGATGACACAATGGAGCACTCTGATGACACAATGAACACTGTGATGACACAATGGAGCACTGTGATGACACAATGGAGCAGCGTGATGAGACAATGGAGCAGTGTGATGAGACAACAGAGCACTGTGACAACACAGTGGAGCAGGGTGATGAGACAGTGGAGCACTGTGATAAGGCAGTGGAGCACTGTTTTGACACAATGAAGCACCGTGATAATACAATGGAGCACTGTGATGATACAATGGAGCACCATGATGAGACAGCTGAACATTGTGATGAGACCGTGGAACACTATGATGAGACAGTGGAGCACTGTGATGACACAGAGGAGCACTGTAATGACTCAGTGGAAAATGTGATGACACAATGGAGCACTGTGAGCGGACACTAGAGCATTTGATAGGATGATGGAACATTGTTATGGAACAGTGGGATCTGTGATAGGACAATGGGACCCTGTGATGGCACAAGGAAGACTGTGATGAGACAGTAGAGCTCTGTGATGAGGTCATGGAGTACTGTGAAAGGACAGCAGAACATTGTGATGACAGCGGAGCACTTGAGCATACAGTGGAACACACTGGGGGATTACTACAGCGCTTGGGTTAGGAAATGGAACCGCTGTGATGGTGAAATAGAGCCTGTGGTGGGAGAATGGAGCACTGTGAAATAAGAGTGGGGTTCTAGTTTTAGAGGCAAATCATCTTGTGAGGAACGGAGCAGAACATTGTTTTAGGACAGTAGACCATTTCTATGGCACATCATAGCACTGGGAGCGCACACTGAAAACCCTGCTTTGGAATAATGGAGCCACGTGATGGGCAGCACTGTGAGCAGACAATGCAGTGCTGCGAGAGGATAACAAAGCACTGTAGCACATGACGGATGTGATGAGATAACAGAGTATTGTGATGGAATGATACAGCACTGTGATCACAATGGAGCACTATGATTTGATGGTGGAGCACAATGACTTGATGGTAGAGCACTATGATTTGATGGTGGACCACTATGATTTGACAGTGGCACATTGTGGGACAGAGGAGTGTTGTGAGGAGACAATGAAGAACTTTAATAGGATACTAAAGCACAGTCCCATTTCTAGGTTTCCGCCCTCAAAAGATAAAAATGATGTCTAGGGCTAGAGAGATGGCTATGTGGATAAAAGTGCTTTTTATACGAATTTGAAGACTCAAGTTTGATCCCTAGAATCTATGTAAAAAGTCTGGATGTGGTGGCACGTATCTGTAAACTCAGCATTCCTAGGGCAGGCTGGGGGGTGGCATCAGAAGGAGCTGGAAGCTGGTCTGGAGTAGGCCGTTCCGTCCCAGAAACGAGAGACCTCGACTTAGGAAAGGTAGGAGAGAAACAACTCCTGAAAGTTGTTCTTCGATTTGTACACATGCGCTCTGGCATCTACAAACTCCCCGATTAATGAAAATGATGTCTATATTAACAGGTACATAGACTATCACATTATTTTTACTCATAAAAGCACATCCTACTAACGAGGGACATCATAAAATCTACAATACCTTAAAACTCTAATCACTAGTGAAGAAAGCATAAAAACTAAATGCTGTAATTCTATACACTGGAGGCTACCCAAGAGGCAACAGAAGGAAAAAAAAACGACTTATGCAACACACTGAATTATACTAAGAGCTTTACAGAACATGAAAAAAAACCTTAAGGCTCTGGAAAGAGATAATTCAGTGATCGAAAGCTAACATGCAGCCGCCATACTTGGACTGCAAGGGACCTCTCTGGTGTAACAGAAACAACCTCTAGAGTACACTGGCGTACACACAAGTACACACACTTGATAAACCTTATCCACATATAAACTTTTGAAGATTGGTTTATTTTTATTTTATGTGTATGAGTGTTTTGCCAGCATGTATGTCTGTGCATGTATGCATGTAGTGTCCAGAGAGGCCAGACGAGGGAGGAGGATTGCCTGGAACTGAAGTAACAGTTAGTTGTGAGCAACGTGCAGGTGCAGGTAACCGAGCTGAGTCCTTTGCAATAACAGCCACTGAGCCATCTTTCTAGGCCCTATCTATCTATCTGTCTATCTATCTGTCTATCTGTCTGTCTGTCTGTCTGTCTATCTATCTATCTATCTATCTATCTATCTATCTATCTATCTTTAAAGCATAAATGTCATGTTATATAGGTTATAAGTTAGCAACTTACACTTAATAATCTATATTTATATCTATATCTATATCTATATCTATATCTATATCTATATCAGAACTGTGGGCTGGAGGGATGACTCAGTGCTTAGGGTCACTAGTGAGTGATCTTACAAAGGACCCAGGCTCAATTCCTAGAGCCTCTGCTGGGCAGTTCACAACTCTCCACACCTCTACTTGCAGGGGACTGGATGCCTTATGGCCTCTTGGAGCACATGTATGGGCATGGTCCATATGAGTGCAGGCAGACACACATAAAAACACATAAAAAATTCTTAAATGTGCTCTACACATGAAAGCCAAGAGAGGGGTTGTACACCCTTACTCCCAGCACTCCAGAGGCAGTAGTGGATCTCTGTGAGTTCCACGCCACCCTGGACTATATCGTGAATATTCCTGGCCATTGGAGGTACCATAGTGAGACCCTGTCTCAAAACAAACCACACAACAAATAAACAAACCAAAACAAAAAAGAATCCCTAACAATCTCAGGATTGAGAGGAATCACACTCAGTATTTACAGATACTGCCACACTTGTCAAAACAGTAACATACAATAAGTTTATTGGATAGCCACACAGATTGAAGAACTCCCAACACTATCAAAATTTTATGTGAATGTGAGTGAATCTAATTCTTTAAACTCCAGAACACAAAAGATGCTTGTCTTGACCTCTAAAAGGATAATTTGTAGGAGTCATGAAGAGAAACCATGCCGGAAGCTAATAAAGAGAGCCTCTGTACACCCCTTAAACAAGGTGTACATATAAAACTATATCAAGCAGTGGTTTTTCCACTGCAGTGTTTTCCATACACTTTGGTTTTTCCATAATAACTTAAAAAGGCAGTGACATGTTGTAGTATATTAATAACCCATTGGACTAATTAAAAAGCATCAAAAACTTTGTATGATGACAAATACATAATGGCCCAACAAGGAGTACCTTGGCAATTGCAGTCTGCTTAAACATGCGCGTTATCAACCCCATGACGGTCTCCATGGCACCTGAATTTGGAGCTTTCATTAATTTCTGCCATTCTTCAAAGCTGGCATTCAGCTCCTATGTGGGAAGGATTAACAATGTTTAAGAATACAGCATCAAGAACAGAACGATTCATCCAGTCATGAATCAGGTCCTACCTCCCCCTTCTCTGTACAGAAAGCTATAAAAAGAAAACTCCCATAGATTCCAACGTGCTCATTTAAAACCACAATGCAGAGGCTGGTCACATGTCTGTGCCAGTGACAAAAGCCAGTGAAAAGCTATGTCATACCATTCAACTGAAGCTTCCTCTTGAAAAAGTGCATAATGTGAAAAAAAAATATGAACACATCAGAAAACAAGATTGTGAAATTTAGCTCGGGCAGTGGTGGCGCACGCCTTTAATCCCAGCACTTGGGAGACAGAGGCAGGTGGATTTCTGAGTTCGAGGCCAGCCTGGTCTATAGAGTGAGTTCCAGAACAGCCAGGGCTATACAGAGAAACCCTGTCTCGAAAACCACCCCCCCCCAAAAAAAAACTGTGAAATTTTATTTTGTAATAAGATATTATTTAAACAAGCATAAGGATGAGAGAAATATTAGTTACATAAAATGTAATATGGTCATAAATTAGTTATTTCATTTTCTCTCCACTGTTAAAACATCTGAGATACTACTCAGTAATTAAAAACAATGAATTCATGAAATTCTTAGGCAAATGGTTAGATCTGGAAAATATCCTAAGTGAGGTAACCCAGTCACAAAAGAACACACATGGAATATAGTCACTGATAAGTGGATATTAGCTCAGAAGCTCTGAATACCCAAGACACAATTCACATATCAAATGATTCCCAAGAAGAAGGAAGGAGAGGTCCCGGATCCTGAAAAGGCTTGTTTCAGCACTGTAGGGGAGCACCAGGACAGAGAAGTAGGAGGGAGTTGATAGGAGAATGGGCGGAGGGAAGAGGGCTTAGGGAACTTATAGGGAGGGGGGAACCGGGAAAGGGAAAATGATTTGGAATGTAAACATAGAATATAGAAAAGAAAAAAAAATTGTTCAACATCATTATTCATTAGGGAAATGCCAATCAAAACAACCCTGAGATTTCACCTCACACCAGTCAGAATGGCTAAGATTAAAAACTCAGGAGACAGCAGGTGTTGGCAAGGATGTCGAGAAAGAGGAACACTCCTCCACTGCTGGTGGGATTGCAAGCTGGTACAACCACTCTGAAAATCAGTCTGGCGGTTCCTCAGAAAACTGGGCATGACATTCTGGAGGACCCTGCTATGCCACGCCTGGGAATATACCCAGAGGATTCCCCACCATGTAATAAGGATACATGCTCCACTATGTTCATAGCAGCCCAATTTATAATAGCCAGAAGCTGGAAAGAACCCAGATGTCCCTCAACGGAGGAATGGATACAAAAATTGTGGTATATATACACAATGGGATGCTATTCAGCCATTAGAAACAATGAATTCATGAAATTCTTAGACAAATGGATGGAGCTGGAGAACATCATACTAAGTGAGGTAACCCAGTCTCAAAAGAACACTCATGGTATGCACTCACTGATAAGTGGATATTAGCCTAGAAACTTGGAATACCCAAGGCATAATCCACATATCAAATGATGTCCAAGAAGAAGGAAGGAGTGGCCCTTGGTTCTGGAAAGACTCAGTGCAGCAGTGTAGGGGAATACCAGAACAGGGAAGTGGGAAGGGGTGGATGGGGGAACTGGGGGAGGGAAGAGGGCTTATGGGACTTTCAGGGAGGGGAGATCCAGGAAAGGGGAAATCATTTGAAATGTAAATAAAGAATATATCAAATAAAAATAAAATTAAAATAAAAAAAAAGAAATACTGTAGCACCCAATGATTATAAGACACTTATTTAACTTCTGGGATTTAACAACTCAAACTTCTTGTCCACTCAGTCACATGTGGATGAACGTTTTGAGACTGTACAGGTACAATATGTAAATGGAGATAAGGTCAAGGAAAATAAACATTTGGCTTTCAGATGTGTTAAATATTATAGCCTGCAACATTATCAAAGGACTTCAGATTTCAAGAACAGAGCTACATTTATGTTATTCTACAATATAGCTATTTATACTTAAAAGAATCTTCATGTGTGTGATGTATGTGCATGTGTACATGCATGCAAGCACTCATGCATGCACTCTGTAGCACATGTGTGTGAGGGTGTCAAGGACAACCTAGGCTGCTGGTCTCGCTGCCCCTTGTTTGAGACAGGGTCTCCTACTGTTCCCTCCTATGGCCTGAGAGCTTCAGGGGATCTTGTGTCTCTGCTCCCACCTCATTGCAGCAGCACTGGGAGGACAGAGCACACATTATGGGGCCAGTTTGACTTGGCTCGCTCTGACAGCCCAAGTCATGTCCTCTCACTTACATGGCAAGTATTTCACCGATGGAGCCACTGACCCAGCCCCCCGCCCCCAACACACACACACATACACACACACCTGTGGATTTACATTATAGACACCATGAATCCTTAATACTAAATAGTTTTTAAAGTCTTAGTGATTTATATTTGATAATTAAAATCTTCTTGTGCTTTTCTTGAGATGATATAAAATTAACAGCTGTTCTACGAATCAAGCCTGTTTTAAGAAAGCATGCTTTTCTGTGAAGTATAATACCCAATCTGTAACGTAACAGAGTAAGCCTCTCACCTAAAGATAGGCGCTCACCTTGACAGCGGCTGGTGGGAGATCAAAGGGAATGCGCTGCCTGACTTTTGGGGGCAGCTGGCTTAGAACTTCACTCTTTAGTCTTCTGATCATTATGTCACTCAGTAGCTGGTGAAGTTCACTAAGGTTCGACGCCCCTCTACAGTCCCACTGGCGCCTTTTACCAAAGTATCTGTGAAGACACAAAGCACAAGCAGCAAATGTTACAGTAGGAAATCCATGTATGCAGTATGCCCTTCCTATTAATAATAAGGAGCAAAATGGCACCCTTTACTGTTATTTCTGAATGAAAATCAGCTTCAGAAAGCAAATCCAAGGGACCAGAGAGATGGGTCAGTGGCTAAGAGGGCACAGTGCTCTTGTTGTGGACCTCAAGTTTGGATTCTAGCATTCACATTTGTAACTCACATTCTAGGACGTCTGACAGACTTTGAAGGAACACCCCCCACTTTTAAAAAAACCTAAAGGAAAAAAGGCTACCCAAAGCAGTGAGTGCTGATTTACAATTGCAATTTTTCAAGTCCACTACTCAAGGGACTGAGGTAGGGAATTACCAGGCAAACTACCACTGAGCCACACCCTAGCCTGACATATTTTCATGTTTCCTTTAATGTTCATATACTCATACTTAACTTAAACATTTGTAAAAATATTAAACAGGGAAAATGCTAGGTGGTAGTGGCACAGGCCTTTAGTTCCAGCACTTAGACAGTGGATCTCTGATTCCAGACCAGCCTAGTCTACAGAAAAAGTTCCAGGACAGCCAGAGCTACACAGAGAAATTCTGTCTTGAATAACAACAAAACGAAACAAAACACTAGGAAAATGCTTGCTAATAACTGATTCTGTCACATATTTCTCTATTCATCACACTAAGTATATCTGACCACATCATTAACAAAAGAAAACCAAGACTCCAAACTGCCAATGTAGAAACAAGTTGGAAGGGCTCTTTAATTTTGATTTTAATATGAAATACCTGAATTAAAATGGACTTTAAGCATGCTATCTGATCCCAGGACGAGTTCTGTAGGTGTGGCTAGCTGGATGTTCGTTGATAAGACTGCACCCAGATAGGAGCAGGTGCAGGACCTGCCTCCTGTAAAGGACCAATATACGTGCTCCAGAAGGGCAGATGTCTGAGAACTTGTGTTTGTTTTGTTGGTGATTCTCGGGATTGAACACAGGGCCTCACACATGCTGGGCAAGTGTGTCCTCAGCATGAAGTTTGAGCGAGCTACCATCAGAACGCCACAGCACCATGTTACCTGTTACGAGGAGGCTTCTCTACTCTGCCTGGAGACTACGTGTCACAGAAAAGCATGAGTGATTGCTTCCTGGTGTTTACCTCAAGCCACTGTGAGCCCTGTGCTCGGCTCGGTGAGGGATGGACTCCAAAACTGTTCCTCCTTGCTGCCTCCCTCCCTCCACTACACTCAGAAGCCAAAGGTGGCGCTTACTCCAAAGAACATTGGCACCTTGGGAAGTAGGGTGGGGTGGATTGAGGAGGAGTCAGGGCAAGGAAAGGGGGAGGAATATGATCGAAATACATTGTAGGCACATACGAAATTCTCAGAGAACAAAAATATTCCATTAAAGAGCGTGGGGCTGGGAGTGGCTGCACTCCTTTAACCAATCCCACCTCTAGGACCAGCAGGGTGTATGCACGGACTTCCAGGCAAGTAAGGGCTGGAATGAAAGGAAGACCCTGTCTTTAAAAAAAAAGTATTCTTAACCTGAGATTTGGGAAGTGGGGAAATGACGAACAGGGGCCACCGCCCATCAACAACTGGGTATTTGTCATTATATTGATAGTGATTATATATAGCTTTTATAAAATCATGTGTATTTGGGAGGGTGCATATGAGACATGGTGCTTGTATGGAGTCAGACAACAATGTGTGGGAGTCGGGTCTCTCTTATAGCATGTGGGTTCCTTCCCTGCTTAGCCACTGTATCAGCCTAACTGTTCGATTTTTCAAAACAGCCCTATTGAAACACAACTTATATTCCCATACAATACACTCTGAATAAATGAGTTTGAGGGCAGCCTGGGCTACATGAGCCACAAAAAAAAAAAAAAAAAAAAAAGTAAAAATAATAAAAGGAAGAAAGAAAAAGAACTCTCCCCATACCTTAAACAAACACTTTTTTCCCCCTTAAAATGGGCTCTCTATAGACTCCAGGCTATCCTGGGCTTAAGGGTGTGTCTGCCATGTCGAAGGTCGTTGCTCACTTTCTGTCCCTGCTGACTCTCATGCTGAGTGGAACTCCACTGCATGCAACTCTATGGCTTCCTTCACTGCACACTGATTTTAAAATCCTTCTGTGCAGCAGCTTAATGCATCTTTCACCCCTTTTACAGCTGAATAAAATTCCACTCTATAGACAGACACAAGTGTTTTTAGCTGTTGTCCCACCGAAGGACATCTGGTTTGTTCCCAAGTTCTGTGTCTCACAGAAAAAACAGCTCTAAGTTCATATACTTCCATTTCTCTTGGGTATGTGCTAGGCACAGAATGACCAAAACAGTGACTGTGAATTACGGAAAGAATGACTAGGTTTCGAAAGCACTTTACACAGCCCTCAACAGTGAAGGAAGGAAGCCAGCGCCGAACCGTAAGATGTATCGAGCAGTGCAGACAAGAGTTACAACTTCTCCACATCCTCTCTGTCCTTGTCATCTGGTCTTCTCTGTCTTGCCAAGTACAGAGTTCTCTCTTGGAGTTTTGAATTGTACTCTCTGGTGACTGATAGAAAGCATTAGATATGTTTGGTGGTAATTATATATCTTTTACTGAGGAATGTCTATGCAAATCACTTGGCCATTTCAACTGAGTTGGCTTTAGCACTGAGTTCTAAGAGCTATCCACATTTAAACACATGACATCTATCAAGTACACACTTTGAAAATATTGTTCCCATTTTGTGGGAAATCTTTTCAAAGGTATATATAACTTTTATAAAATCTGCAGGCTGTCCTCAGCCTGAAGTTTGAGCGAGCTGCCATCAGAACGCCACAGCACCGTGTTACCTGTTACGAGGAGGCTTCTCTACTCTGCCTGGAGACTACGTGTCACAGAAAGAAGCATGAGCGATTGCTTCCTGGTGTTTACCTCAAGCCACTGCGAGCCCTGTGCTGGCCTCAAACTTGCGATCCTCCTGCCTCAGCCACCTAAGCACTGGGACTATCAGCATGTATCACCATGCCCAGCTTCATGTCTTGACACTATCTCAGTAAGTACTAAGGTATTACTTTGATAGAACAGACTTCACCCTGTTGCTCTTCCATTGTCCCCGATGCCAGCCTCCTAGCTAGAAATGCCTACATAATTAAAAAGTGTGAAGACTTATCACCATGCTCTCCTGTAACGTCTTCCATCTAGGAGCTGATGTTGCATTCAGTTCTTTGAAGTTTGGGGACTGAATTTTTATATTTGGCATATACATCCTAGTTTTCAAATGGATATTAAGTTTTCCTAGAATGTCGCCACATGAATGTCTACTTATTTCCCACCCCACCCCCACCTTGCTTTTTCTCTGTATGGCCCTGATTGTCCTGGAACTTACGCTGAAAACCAGACTGGCCTCGATCCCACAGATGTCTGCCTGCCCCTGCGCACCTCCCTCCCCTGTTGGGATTAAAGGCATTCACCACCACCACCACCCAGCTATGAATGTCTTTTGTTCAAAGGCCATTTATTATAAATGGAGGCATTGGTTTCTGGGCTCTTCTATTCCACTGATATGGGTATCTATTCTTTCCTCAACATTTTCTTTACATTTATTTATTTTGTATATGGTGCAGTGCATGTAGAAGTCAGAAACCCGGTTAGGAGTCACTTCCCTCCCTACAGCAGATGGGACCTGGGAATCAGGCCTGGCAGCAAGCACCTTCACCAGGAGTCATCTTACCAGCCCTAGCTATCTATTCTTGAATAACTACCATATTGTCATGCTTTATCAGTACGACAGAGCCTTCTAGCCAATTTTTCTTTTTGATGTTTAGGTTATTTTGGGTCTCTTAAAATTCCATACAAAATGAAGCTGGTCATGGTGCCACACACCTTTAATCCCCACGCTCAGGAGGCAGAGAAAGGCAGATCTCTGAGTTTGAGGGCAGCCTGGTCTACAGAGCAAGGTTCAGGACAGTAAGAGTAATACAGAGAAACCCTGTTTCAAAACAAGACAAGACAAGACAAAGCAAAACAAACAAAAATCCATATAAAATCGACTTGTCTTTGCCATCGGTCCCAGTGCTGAGGCAGGAGTGGCAGGATTACTGCAATTGTGAAGCCACCTGGTCTACACAGTGAGGTTTAGGCTCGTCAGGAGAACACAGACTCTATCTCAAGAAGTAAAGCAAAGTAAAAGAGATAAGGCAATAGAGTCTACAGGGCATGGTAACTGACTGGATATTGGCAGTAAGATATAAACTTTCAGGGCATTTTTATTTTTCATTATCTATCTATCTATCTATCTATCTATCTATCTATCTACTTATTTATTTGTATTTTGTTTGTGTTTGTGTGTATGTACATGTGGGGCACATGTAGATAGCAGAGGTCAACTTCTGGGAGTGGGTTTGCTCCTTCCACCTTTATGTAAGTTCTAGGACTCAAACTCAGATTGCTAAGACTGTGTGGCAAACACTTTACCTATTGAGCCATCTCATACGTCCATAGGTGCACGTTAAAAAACCCAGTCTGGAAACACTATTCTGTACAAGTGTCTCATCAATTTTAGAGAGTAGATGGTACCCATCAAATGTCACTAAGGGAAGTGAGCTCTCCGGTTATTGCCCTAAATCTCCTTCCCTCAGTGTATACTTCTATACTCACAACCACAAAGCTTACCTCCCTGTCCCTATTGATATCTTTGCTTGTCATTTATTTTTGATGTTAAGACATCCTGTGCTCCAGCCACCCTGAGTAGAGAATTTCTCTCTTCTCCCTGCCCTCTTCCCCCGCCAAAAAAAGGCATCTTTTTGCAGCAACACAGACCATTGCAGAAAGCCAAAACTGTTGAAAATGCTGAGAATAATTGACTGGGGTGGCCCACCTCAACTGATACACTTACAACACAACCCCAATACCTGAGAGGGCTTGGAACAATTGTGAGAGACAGATAACCAGGAATTCTGTAAGACTGTGTCTTCTATATATGACAAAGAAACTACACCCATGAAATCTCAACAGTATGGCTGCCCAAACAAGACCTCAACAATGACAGAACTAGACACACCAAAGGGGACACGGAAAATCTCACTGGGCCCCATCACTAGATGGAGAACTACAGGCACCAAGCAATGCTGAGTGAGGGAGAGCTAATCCTTCCCAGGGAGGAGCCCCTAAATGATGATTCAATACCCAGTGGTAAGCCCAATAAGCATATACTAGAAGCAACATCAGAATCTAAAGTTGTACTTATGTATTTATTTGTTTATAATCCATTAGTGGGCCTTTTCTCTTTCTTTCTCTTTCTCTCCATACACACACACATATACACACATATAAAATATATGAATATATAAATATATAAATACAATTTTGTGTGTGTGAGTGTGTGTATGTGTGTAACAATAATGATTAGAGGAAAAAGAGTTCACGAATTTGAGAGGGAGCAGGGAGGGGGCACAGGAGGAGTTGGAGGAAGAAATGATGTAATTATATTTTAATTAAAAATAAAATTAAAACACACAAACAAAAGATATATTCTTCAGCTTACATATCATACCATGATACTTACAGTCTATATCTGATAATCAGCAATAATGCTGAATTGTGGGGAGGAAAAGGGCTGAATGCTCTATTTACTATGTACTATTTTCTTCCCAATTTTAATTTCTTTTTTACTTATATATATAAGCACACAAAATTTGGACTGAAGAGCAGCAGTTAAGAATACAGACTGTTAAGCCGGGCAGTGGTGGCACACGCCTGTAATCCCAGCACTTGGGAGGCAGAGGCAGGCGGATTTCTGAGTTCGAGGCTAGCCTGGTCTACAGAGTGAGTCCAGGACAGCCAGGGCTACACTAGGACCAGTGTTGGGTTGCTAGACCTCACGCTGGGCAGCTCATAGGCACCTGTAACTCCAGCTCCACAGGCCCTGAAGCCTCTTCTGGCCTCGGAAGTCACTGTACTCACGTGCATACACCAGCACACAGACACACATATAAATACATAATTAAATATAAAACAACCTTATGAAAACATAAAATCTTCATATGCACCCAGTACCATGTATAAGCACCATTTTTTACTACTTGCTGTTAGTAGCAAGGGTGAGGCTACAAAAATAGCAGTATGCAGCTATGCAGAGAAAGTGTGGTCAAGGTGTGTGTGCTGATCTCTGCAGGCCATGCAGATGCAGAACTAGGCTTACACCAGGCACAGGGGTCTTCATGTACGTGAAGAATTGTCTTTGCAGCAGTCACAGGCTTCTTCTGGACCAGCAAGGAGTCATGTATACAGTTTGCTGCAGATACTGTCCCTGCCTCACTCAGTCCTCTCTCTCCCTGGCTCCCTCTTGCCTTGTGATTTTTTTTCTTTTCTTTCTTTCTTTCTTTCTTTCTTTCTTTCTTTCTTTCTTTCTTTCTTTCTTTTTTTTTTTACTTTTAAAAGACAGGGTCTCCTGTAGCCCAGGGTGATCTCAAGTTCAGTATGTATGTACCCAGGATGACCTGTCAGTTGTTCAGATTACAGGAGTACCTCAATCAAACCTACTTTCAGAAATTACTTTTTGGCTAGCACATGACATTTACCTACTGTTTTCTAGATATCATTCATATATATATATAACTTTTTACTCATTCTTTATGAATTTCACACCTTACACCCCAATCTCACGTATCTCCCTGTTCTTTCATATCTGCCCTCTGCTTTTGCGACCTCCTCCCTGCCCCCCCAATAAAAATTAAAAAATAAAGTAAAACAAGTAAACCAAAGAACAACAGCAGCAACAAGAAATCTCACTGTGGAAGTTGTAGTATGACACAGTGTCCCACGATGCACCCCCTTGTCCATGCAGTATTGTAAATGTTCACTGCAGTGAGTCATTGCCCTGGTTCGAGGCCTTGGGCTTCTGCCACACTATAAATAGCGGATCCGCCCTGGGACTCCCCTTTAACATCCTGCTGTTGCCCTGCATCATGGGGAGCCTGTGGCTGTGGTTCTGGATAGCGGTCCCCTCACACACTGCAGTAGGTCATAGACGGGGTACATGTAGGCTGGGCCAACTCAAAGCCCTGGATCTGGACCTGGATGGTGGTTGCGTTGGTTAGCCTGCCAGCTCTCCTGGACTCACACCACCAGGGCAAGCTATCCAGCACTGCCCAGGCCAGCTCATCCAAAACCGCAGAAGGCAGGGGTCAGGGTCAGCTCTCCTGCTCTCCTGCCATCAGGGCTGCCTCACCTATACCCATGCCACCAGAGCCAGCTCAGAGCCATAGTTTAAAAGAACATTTTTATTAAAGCAGAACATACACAACTTCAGAAACTAAATGAAAAGACCTCACACAATATGGAAACTTTGATGTATGCTCTTGGCTTCAAAATCAGGCTGGATGAAACAAAAAGAGAAAACACAAGTTTGCATTTGGGGACTGAGACAAGACAAATATCTCTGCAGCCCAGAAACAGAAGAAAAGTACAAAGCCAGCAGGGCTGAAGTAATACATCTAATCATTTTATGTCTGAGAACAGAGATGAGGGCTAAGAACTTAGGATTGTAGCAGTGAAGTGCTGTTATATAAGTTTATTACACGGTGAGTTTTCTAGAAATTGTAAGTGAGGCTCACTAAAGGGATTATTGTACATTCTGTTGAAAACTCAACTCAGAATACTGGAAACCATGCTGCTGACCTGAAAGCACTCTGATGGCTAAGCTGTGATACACATAACTGTAAATTTATTAACAACTATTTAGACATATCTGTAGAACACTGGCTACCATCTGATCACAGTTTTGGAATACTGGCTACCATTTGAACACAGCTGTGGAGTGATGGCTTCCATCTTATCACAGCTGTGGAGTTCTGACTACCATCTGATCACAGTTGTGGAGTGATGGCTACCATCTGATCACAGCTGTGGAGTGCTGACTACCATCTGATCACAGCTGAGTAATGACTACCATCTGATCACAGCTGTGGAGTGCTGACTACCATCTGATCACAGCTGAGTAATGACTACCATCTGATCACAGCTATGGAGTGCTGACTACCATCTGATCACAGCTGAGTAATGACTACCATCTGATCACAGCTGTGGAGTGCTGACTACCATCTAATCACAGCTGTGGAGTGATGGCTACCATCTTATCACAGCTGTGGAGTGATGGCTACCATCTTATCACAGCTGTGGAGTGCTGACTACCATCTTATCACAGCTGAGTAATGACTACCATCTGATCACAGCTGTGGAGTGCTGACTACCATCTGATCACAGCTGTGGAGTTCTGACTACCATCTTATCACAGCTGTGGAGTGCTGACTACCATCTTATCACAGCTGTGGAGTGATGGCTACCATCTGATCACAGCTGTGGAGTGATGACTGCCATCTTATCACAGCTGTGGAGTGCTGACTACCATCTTATCACAGCTGTGGGGTGATGACTACCATCTGATCACAGCTGTGCAGTGATGACTACCATCTGATCACAGCTGTGGAGTGATGGCTACCATCTGATCACAGCTGAGTAATGACTACCATCTGATCACAGCTGTGGAGTGCTGACTACCATCTGATCACAGCTGTGGGGTGATGGCTACCATCTGATCACAGCTGTGGAGTGCTGGCTACCATCTGAACACAGCTGTGATATATTAGTTTCCATATAAACAGCAATATCCACAATTCTAAACACATCACATTTTCACCAATTTTATGATTTATATTTCTCTAATTTTATATATGTGGAAATTATAGATGTGCAGCAGTTTAACTTTGGTGGCATATAAAATAATAGTGCATAATATCAAAATTGATGAAGTTTCAGATTTCATATAACCATAAATGTAAGCTTCTTCATTACACTCATTTTTAAATTGTGTTCTAATGCAGTCTTTAACTATTCACATATTGACTTTGAAGTGCATGTTTACAGTTTTCTTAAACTTTCTACATTATGGTAAATTCTTTATTGAAATTACATACAGATATATGTGGCTATCCCTATGAATTTCCTTCTGGTACAACATGTGGTATATTGTACATTGATTATGATATGTAGGCATTAGGACAACAGGGCTGAGAAATGCCGCTCTACGACATAAGGCTTTCTTCACTTACGGCTACTGTGCAACCAGGTTGAGAAAGGACAACCTGAGCATGTCTGCATTTATGGAAAACATTGAACTGTTAATCAGTAATCTTCTAAAAGGACAGAGCACCAGGTGTAGGTGGACTGACTCATGTCCTACCAAACACTTTGGGAAGAAACTATCCCCGCTGTCTAGGAAGACAGCTCAGGAAAGTGACTGCTGTTCAACCACGTGGACTGGGCTTCGGTCCTCAGGAGTCACTGTTCAATTCTACATGTGTGAGAATGTATTGGACTAGCTTTTCCTTTGGTGACACAATGACAAAAGCCTAATTCCCTTAACCTGCGACAGGTCTTTACATCTGGACTTATTCCCCTAATCAAATTCCAATAAGCTCTGTGAGAGGAAACACTCTCACTTATCTCTTTGTCACTTGCAACCCTGAAACAATGTCTTAACTACAGTAGCCAATCAACAACACAAGGCCACAGTGCAGCATTGCTCTAGATACCCTTCCCAGATATGTCACATTTTTATTTGTTAAAATACTCAAGGAACAAAGAAGACAGCAACACACATGCTAACATGGAAGGGGGAAAGCTTGGGGCTTCAACCCTAGCCAGAGAGCTATAGACAATTCAGAAATTCTGAGAGTGGGAGAAACATCGTCCCAGGGATGAGCACACCAACTGGTTATCCGATAGCAAATGGTCAGCCGTGAAAACACACACATACAGTAACATCATACAGATGCAGAGGATGGACTCATGGTTAGGAATATACACACCCCACACAGCAAAAACTAAAGAAAAGAGGCCATGAGTTTGCAGGGTGGTGGTAGATGGGAGGTATTAGAAAGAGAAAGGGGAAAGAAGAAATGATGTAATTATTAACTCAAAATTAGTAAAATTATAATAAAAATCATATATAAAAGAGAAAAATATCTTTTCTTTTTTTTTTTTAGTTTTGTTGAGACAAAGTTTCTCAGTGTATCCTTGGCTATCCTAGAGCTTACTGTGTAGACCAGGCTGGCCTTGTACTCACGGAGAACTACCTGCTACCCCCTCCTGAGTACTGAGATTAAAGTTGTATATTGCCACTGCCCAGCAGGGACAATGCTTCTTGAGAGATGACTTTTAATTCCATTATATCCTGTGCTCCCTGTCCTTATGTCCCAGCGTCCCAGTTTCACAGCTATAATCTTGTCTTACAGCAGCTCTATCTGGATCACTGAAAACCTCTGTGCTTGGAGGCTGAGAGATGGCTCAATACTGAGCAGAGCTTTCTGCTCTTGCAGATGACACGAGTTCAGTTCCTACCTGTGTCAGGTGGCTTTCAATCCCCTGTAATAGCTGTGACTACAGGTCCAGGGAATTGCTGTCTCTGCCCTCCAAAGGACCAGTGCTCATGTGCACAACTCCTCTCTCCAACATACACATAATTTAATATAACTCATGTAAAACTATATTTTAAAAAAATGGTTCCCTTTCTGCTCCAGCCATGTGGCTGCCTTATCTCCTACTTGCCAAGATGATGCTGGACCCTGCAGGACAGTATCGCAGACATGCTGTACAAAATGTTCTGATCCTAAGAGGAAAGGATAAGAGGTGTTCTCTACAAGTTGAAGATTTTACTAAATGTCTCACGGATGCCATAGTCCTGTTAGAAAAATGTCAGAAAGAAAATTGAACACTGAAAGAACGTCTAACTGCTCACCATAATGATTCAGCCCTTTATGAAAGAATACAAACCAGAATATCTCGAGGAGAGGGAAGAAGAATGGGAAATCCTACTGAGAAAAGGCTACAGAAACTCCCAACAAGCATGTAGGCAAGTATTTAGTTGAGTCAGAAACCTTTGTATTTATGGAAACCATTTATAATGTTAACCACTGACTGGAAGTAATAGACAGAAAGAATGTTTACTTCATACTCATTGTGAAAATACTGATATTTTATGAAATGAAAGTCTTTATTTCAGAGTTCTGATTTATTAAATACAAGATAGGAGGAGAAAGTAAAATAACAATAATTCTGGTTTCTGCTCATTCTTTTATGTCACCTGCTCATCTACCCACGCTCTACCCTTCTCATCACAATGTCCAGGCAAGCGGTGCCTGCCTTCATGTCATGACCCACTTCCGGTTCTCACACCTTCCTTGCCCAGGCTGACTTCTGAGTGTTCCCAGGATAACTACACCTCCTTGTCTTTCAGGCCATAGATCGATCACAAGTTGATACAGAGCTCCCAATATAAGACAGATCTGACTCTAGGCATACTGCGGGGATATACCACATTGCTGTGGAAATACACCATTGACAGCACAGGCTCCACTACTAATCTGTCTATGACCTCAAATGGCTACTCAGCATCACTAATAAGCCTGTGGTACTAATCTCACTGTCTTAGATCACGGCAACTTTCAAATTCTTAACCCCCTACTTCTTCATTTCTTTGAATACAATAAACTGCCTCTCATTAAAATATGTTCTTGCAAGCCCTGTCACTCTAGAACCTATGGTATAGGTTCAATAATACATCACTTGTCAATGCTAACGCCCTCACTGAAACCATACTACAATCTCAATATGCCACACAACTATAAAAAATAGTTATGTCCATCCTATAACAAATATTTATGCAGAAAAATGGTCAAAATTATAAGGGACAAAAGTGTTAATGTTTTTGATACAATAATCTCTTTCCAAAATATATGAATTTGCTTACTCTTCTATTAGTTTTGAACCATATAAAAATATACCCTAAAAACAACAAAGAAACTTGTAAATCTGCACACATGATCGTGCCACACTTTATAACTTCACAGTGCATAGGCTGAATAAAGAGGTGGAGAACATTGCTCAATGGGTACAGAGGTTTAGATTAGGGTGACGAAAAGTGCTAGAAATGAAAAGCTATGGTTCACAATATGAATATATCTAAAGATACCAAACTATATACTTAAAATGGTAAAATAGTAAATGTTCTTACATATTTCTATTGCAAACCAATGCCTGCAGAAGACACAGAGAAGGGGAAGACACCCACAATGTCTTCCTATTACATTCTGATGAACAAGATTGTAATTTGACTCCTACCTAGTCCATCTTTAGCTAACTCCTGACTAACTGCTTTTGTCTAGAGACCTCAGTTTAGCCCAGAATACTCAGCTGAATATTTAGTTCCTCAAGGGGCACAGTGGTCTCTCTTGTTCTGGTTTTAGCATATAGAATTCCCACTTTCTGAAAAGGAAAGAAGTATCTTTACTCACAGGATGCTTCCGAGCTGTCTTGACTGGTACGCACTGGTACACTTGGCCATCAGACCTTCCCCTTCCTCTCCCCACCCTCCCGTGACAGTCATCCCTAATTACCTGGTTATTGCAGACTTGACAATTCAGTGAAAGCTTGGATCATTTTGACCCCTCGAGCATGAAGGCTTGTACATTCTGGCTGAATGTATGTCTGTGCAGCACAAGCGTGCCTACTGTCTGCAGAGGCCAGAGGAGGATGCTGGATCCTCCACAACTGAAGTTACAGATGGTCATTAATTGTCATGTAGGTGCCAGAAATTGAACCTAGGTCCTCTAGGAGAGCATCCAGAAATTTTAACCACTAAGTCATCTCTCCAGCTTCCTAAAAATAATTTCTGAATGAATGGATTAATTAAAAGTCAAGCCAGAGGCAGTAGGTGGGATGAAATTACCTCATACACCAGCTCAGTATAGGATGATTCAGAATCAGACATCCGTGCAAACACAAATGCAGAATTTATATTAATTCGTATTTAACTAACCTCAAACACACCTGGAGCATTCAGCACATTAACTGTTTACTTCAGAACTGAGCCATTTGCTCACAGAACAGACAGCCCTGAATTTAGCCAGAGGAAGAACACTAAATGACACAGTGCTGGAGAATATATGGAGGTGAACAGGACCCTGATTATGCTGATAGTGGACCTAACACCTTGAGTATATAGTATCAATTAGCATTTCACTGTCTCAAGAAAATTTAGACAATAATTCTCTTTAGTAGACTTGGGATAGAACTTGATGAGTTCCTCTTGGGACAATTTAAGTTCTAAGCACAGTGTAAGAGAGGACAGATATGTCTTCTCAAAGCATAGTTTTGTTTTTAGTTTGAGACAATGTCTGACTACTTAGCCCTGGCTGGCCTAGACGTACGTCACTGTGCAGACCAGAATAGCCTCAAACTCAAAGATCCACCTGCTCTGCCTCCCCGGTGCTGGCTAAAGGCTTGTGCTACAACATCCGGCTCACACTTAAGGACAGCTCCTAATAGACCATGCTTGGCTGCGTTATTCACAAGTCTTCCTTTTACAAGCAAAGGAGCATGTATTAAAGTTGCCACTTCTGAAGTCTCTCATTTTGCCAAGAAAAATGTATAGAAATATAAAAGAAAATAGAAATTGGGGTAAGCAATGTAACACCGGAAGGTCCACAAGGGTCTAAGTGGGCTCCACACCTTCTCTCGCTTAACCATTGTTGATCAATTTATTCCCCGTGCTTCATTCTCCAGCTCTTGTATTTATAGCTGCCTCTAACCAGAACTCACGAGAGTGACGGCCATGTGGCATTCTGAGTAAGAGTGTCCTGGCTGAGTAACCTCTTTTCTCTGCATCTCAAATCAAGCGGGGTATGTGGTTACTTACACCTTAAGTTCGTTTTTAAGACTACACTTGCATTAGCATGCTTCTATAGGCCTTTACTTGGGAATTTAATAAACTTTTTAAAGACAAGATGACATGCTTGATCGAGCACTTCACATAACTTTATTTTGAACGCAGCATGACATTTTAAATATAAAATATGGGTCCAGGGTGGAATTTGCATTCTCTAAAATTGTAGTGTGAAAATGACACCTTTCCAGAATAAAAACACTGTGGAAGAAAATATAGCATCCCACGGCCTAACTTAAAATGCCAGGAAATGCCTTGATCTGAATCAAAGCTTATGGAACCACAGTGCTTTCAAGGTAAAGAAATAAAGGATTAGAAAGACTTCAGAAATGGATGTAGAAGACATTTTCAAAGGGCTGGAGATGGTGCAGCCCTTATGAACACATACGGCTCTTACAGAGAACCTAAGTTTGGCTACCAATGCCCAAGCTGGATGGCTAAAACTCCAACTCCAGGAGATCAGACTCACCTGCTCTGGTCTCCATGGCTCCCTGCACTCACAAGTGTATATACCTATTCACAGACATTCATATGTCCACATAATTACAAAGAAAGAAGATGCCTTTGAGAAGCACAATGTTGATCTTCAAATGACTAGCAAGCAGAAAACAGAAGATAGCCTCCGCAATCACACATTTCACAGAGACGATATATTTCTCTTTGAAATACTCTTTATACTCGTAAGTGAGGTACACACTTCTGCTCTCCTATGACAGATACTAATCAAGAAACAGACTGTAGGACAGATATGCAATTAGACATTTAGCTTCAGATTTCAAAAGCTCAGGCAGTCTTGCTCTGCCTGCTACCTGCCTGCCTGCTTGCTTGCCTGCCTGCCTGCCTGTCTGCCTGCTGCCTGCCTGCCACCTTGCTCCCTGCATAAGAGTCACAGACTCACCCCCTGATGCTGTAAGCAAGCCCTTAATTAAATGTTGTCTTTCATAAGTTGCAATGGTAATGGTGCCTCTTCACAGCAATAGCACAGTAACTGAGACATCACTGTAACACCAAAACCTGCCTCATCTAAACCTGACACCCCACACAGTCAAATGAAAAGCAGGACAAGACACCTCCATGCACATACTCAAGAACACATTCTCTTTCAGCCTTGACATGGATGAAGGCAAGTCTAGCCTCTAATAATTCAACTGATTTTCTTACCAAGTGCTGGCATTAAAGGCACGTGCCACTATCCCTAGGTATTTCTTTTACATTATACATTTGTTACCCAAACAAGGTTTTACTTTAAGGAATTCTTACACAGGTGCAACAAGTTTGAAAAACCACCGGAATAAGGAATGGCTAACAGGGTGGAATGTTTAGAGTTTTAAATATGTCCAGATAAAGACTTATGGAGAATGGTTATCTTACCTGATATGTGCATTGCAGTATCTCTTAGCATACTCGATCCAAGTTCCGAATTTTTGTGGGAAAAGAGCCTCAATCTGCATGAAAAGCTGTAACAGAATATCCTCAATATATTACAATAGTCTCAAGTAAGTTGTTATGATGATAAAAGAATTTAATAAAAATAGTAACAGGCATAAAATCAAAAATACTTCTTCCTGAAGGACTTTCCTTCCTTCTTACCTCCATAGTATCCATTTTTCAGGGATAATAATTATGTTTTTCTAAACATAACATATATATGTATGCATGCATGTATGTATGTATATACACACATGCTTACACTTTAAAAAAGATTTCTCTGCAGCCCCTGTATGTATTTATGTGTGTATATGTGTGTGTGTATGTGTATATACTTTCACTCACATATAGACGATCATAATATTATGGTACAACTAAAATCTTACTGTAAAAACATCATAGGCAACGTTTTCTTTTAATTTTAAGAGGTATATAAGCAATATACTATAATAACAAAGAATTCTTAAAAGGATGAATAACCATCTATTATTGTGTATATGTGATAAAATTATCAAACAGATGCCTGATAGTGAATGAACAGGCTGTTTCTGTCTTTTATGCAGTTACAAACATTAGTAATTTCACAATTATATTTGTGTATATATGCTACATATGAGTACTAATGATCTGTTTATCTATCTATCCACCATTTACATGTATTTGTTTGAAATGGGGTATTTATGTAGCCATTATGTATCCAGGCTGGCCTCAAGGGGGAACAAAATACCCACAGAAGTGTGGCGCAGAGACTGAGGGAAGGACCATCCAGAGACTACCCCTACCTAATGATCCATTCCATATACAGTTACAAAACCCAGACACTAATATCGATGCCCAGAAGTACTTGCTGACTAGAGCTGGATATAGCTGTCACCTGGGAGGCTCTGCTACTGCATGACAAGTACAGAGGGGGACACTCTTAGCCGGCCATTGAACTGTGCACAGAGTCCCCAATGGGGGAACTAGAGAAAGGACCCAAGGAGCTGAAGGGGTTTGCAGTGCCATAGGAGGAACAACGATATGAGCCACCCAGGACTCCCAGATATCCCAGGGACAAAAACATCAACCCAATAGTATACATGGTGTTACCCAGGATTCAAGATGCATAGGTAGCAGAGGATGGCCTTGTTGGACATCAAAGGGAGGAGAGGCCCCTTGTCCTGGAAAGGCTCGATGCAGCAGTTTAGGGGAATACCAGAACAGGGAAGTGGAAGGAGGTTGATTGGGGAACAGGGAGAGGGGAGATGGCTTATGGGACTTTCAGTGGCTGGGGACCAGGAAAGGGGACATTTGAAATGTAAATAAAGAATGTATCTAAATTTAAAAAAAAAAAAAAAGAAACAAAAAAGGAGGTTAAAAAAAAAAGTTTACTAAAGTTAGGAATACATGAGGACTATCACCACCATCACAGAGATACAAAGTATTACAGAATGATACTACAAACAACACCAGCAAATCAGATTCCTTACATCAAATAATCAGAAAAAAAAAGGAGTGCTGAAAAAGACACTCTGAACATGTGACTGTTCCGAGACTAAGTTCCTAACTACCTATCTCACCTGAACTATAATGGCCTTTAATTTGTCTCAACTTTCCAAAGTGTAGCTACCAAAGTAAAAAAGAACTACTGTTCTGCAATGCAGTATAAACATATCTCTGGAGGAAGCTCACGAGCCAGCTAGCCAAGAGAAAGTAGGGAGCGCCAGAATCAGTGGGGGAGTCCCACTTCAAAAAAATTAGGTAGAGGGCAGATAAGAAAGATAGAAGGGGGGGGAAAATCAGTTAAGGTTTTACCATTGGAAATGTAAATGAAAGTCAGGCGGTGGTGGCGCACACCTGTCATCCCAGCACTCTGGGAGGTAGAGGCAGGCGGTTTTCTGAGTTCGAGGCCAGCCTGGTCTACAGAGTGAGTTCCAGGACAGCCAGGGCTACACAGAGAAACCCTGTCTTGAAAAAACAAAAACAAAAAACAAAACAAAAAAAAAAGGAAATGTAAATGAAGAGGATATTCAATAAATAAAATTAAAAAAAAAGAAAAAAATATAGTAGGAATTCCTTCATAAGTGAGGGGTTGTTTTGTCCCTCTTTTTTCTTCCCTCCCACCTCTCTCTCACACACATATACAAACACATAAACACATATGTAAATATAACTTTTATTCTCTTGTAGTAATTGTCTCTGGAGCTTACTGCCTCCATCTGCTAACCTAGGTCTACTCCTGGAAGTTTCTAGTTTCTGCATAATCTAATCAAGGTGTACAAGGTTTCCAGCCTCTGATACTTACTACTGAATAAGCTCACCCCTTCCTACTGATTTCTGGGTGGCTGGTTCAATTCAGTTGTTCTGGTTCAAACTTCTCTCCAAACTGACTGATTCACACTGGCTCCTCTCAGCTTCTGACTGAATTGTCCCGCTTGGTCTCAAACTAACTTCAGAACAACTTTTTTTTTTTTTTTTTTTTTTTTTTTTTTGGTTTTTTGGATTTGGTTTTTCTGAGACAGGCTTTCTCTATATAGCCTGGATGTTTTGGAACTCACTCTGTAGACCAGGCTGGCCTTGAACTCAGAAATCCGTCTGCCTCTGCCTCCCAGAGTGCTGGGATTACAGGCGTGTGCCACCACTGGCTCCTTAATCGGCTGGCTCCTTCTCATTCTCTGGGTCATTTTGTCTTAACCTATGTCTACTTGTTTTCTCTGCAATACATCTCTCTAAAACTGTCCCAGTAAAACTGTCTTCTCTCTCTTAAACCAGCTCTTTTCTCTCTGTTCTCACAAGAGTTGGGCGTATCCTACTCTGTCAAATCTTTCTCTGATTCATCACTTTGCCTGCCACTCAACTAGACATCACTTTCAAACACGGGTGCTTCCTTCTACAAACTAACTTTACCTCCATTGTTTGGGATTAAAGGTGTGTACTAAATGTGTGTGTGTGGGGGGGGGGGCACATTATAGTCAGAGGAGTGACACTGTTTGATTAAAATTTCCCTCATACACACACACACACACACACACACACACTGTAGATCAAATTTCAATCTTAAGATGTTGTTACATAAACTAGATAAAGTAAGCAACAAAAGAGCCTCAGGAGCAGATGTGAACAACATTACAAACATGCACTAAATAGATTTATAACAGCTGGATTAAAGCACACCTTTGATCCTACCGCTCAAAAGAAAGAAGTAGGCAGATTCATGTGAGTTTGAGGCCAGCCAGAGCAACAGAATAATATCTTGGGTCAAACAAACAAACAAGCAAATAAAAAAAAGAAAAAAGAAGAAAACAAAAGAAAGAAAAAGAAACCTTATGGTAAAGGTTTTAACCATATTTGTACGTATGGCTAAGACTTAAAAAGAGACAGATTTTTAAAAACCCAGTCATAATAAAAATATTATTTAATCATCGATAGTGCTCTGGAAATTTCCAATGCACTCTTCTGGCATTTGAGGCATCTGACCTTAAAAATTGCCAATAGATTCAGTTTTCCTGTTACTTAAAGCACAGCAATCCTCGTACCTCCTCCGGCCTTCCCAGAGCTGGGGTTCCTGTAAGAAGAATGGCTCTCCTGGCCTTCTGCACCATGGGCAGGAGAATCCTGCTGCGGGCAGCAGTTCTGGACTTCATGTAGTGTGATTCATCCACTACCACGACCCTGAAGTCCTGGTTGTTCAGTGCATCCAGCAAAGTCCCTGCGTCTTGGGTTAAGAGACCATAGCCCAGAACTGTCACTCTGCTGCTCGGGATTCTCCTAGAAAAGAAAATCCACTGCTTAAAAAATGTCTCTGCAATAAATGGATTGCAAAGGAAACAACACTCTTGGAGGGAACCAGGAAAAAGAGTAAAAAATAAGAAAAATAAGAGATGGTTCTTCTGCAAAACATTAACTGATCACAGAATTCAGATTTTACAGTTCTCACATATGTTAAGCCATGACTCAGAATTCTGGTCAAATGGTTGGTTTTGGGAGATTTTGAGAACTAGAAAGCCATATTTTACTAGGACAAGAATGTTACTTTATAACAGTGTTTTCTACCCTGCACTCATTTTCGACCTGGGTGCTGTTGGCATTTTGTCAGGACAGGACCTAATAGAGCTGTCCACTGTGCGTTCCTGATCTTCCCCATCTCATCTGATGCAGCCCTCAGGCACTGCGGAGCTGGGATGCTGTAAAAGGTTAGAAGGACCCTCCCCATATACACAGGCCAGGGGGCTAAAATAAAGTGGCCCTCTGAGCCTTTGTCTATGACACACAGGTCCGCAAATGTTTTTAGTTACTATTATGAACTGTTCCCATACACTGTCTCAGTATGTATGACATGGTTGAGGGAAGGAGACGTGTCACTCATCTATATCCACAACTCACTTTGCTCTTGTGTAGAATGCAGCAATGAGACAGTTGTTGAAAGTGCCACTTTTGCATTTTTCTATTATCACCAAAGGAATAATACAAGACAGACTTCACCTGCAATGTTCTTTTACCTTGCATGTGTGTTTGTATTCATGTAGGCACATGCATGTGTGAAGGCATACACCTGTTTACATGCATATGGATGCCAGAGGTGGAAACGAATTACAATTTTCCATCGCTTTCCACATATTTACTAACTCAAGGTCTCTTGCTGAACGCAGAGCTCTCCAGTGTGGCGAGTCTGGCTGCCCAGCTCACCTTAGTGCACCTTGTTTTTTTCCCCACAAGTCAAGGCCTGAGGTTACTGGCATGCTAACATGATAGTCCAGCTTTATGCCATATGATGTCAGCTTATGTCAGTTTATGTCTAATGATGACAGCTGATATTTCATTCGAAGAACAAATAAAATGCACCAAGCCCTGAGTTTCGTCATTAGTGCCAAAAAGTCAAAAGCAAACCAAAACATGAGAACACATAATTTTTTTCTTTAAGACAAATAAGGTTTTCTTACCCAATGTCAGTTTTGTTCATGACAACGTTGATTTCCTCTGGCTCTAGCTCTGGAATCCATTTTTCTAGTTCTTCTACCCAAGGGTATCTTAGAGATGAAGGGACGACGATGAGCAGGGGCCACTCCTCTTTGTAGAAGTAAGCAATTGCAATCGCCTGGATTGTCTTTCCTAGACCCATCTAAACAATGATTGTAAAAAGTATGTTACAAATAAAGCCTATATAGCCTGAAAGAAATCATCAAATATTAAAAAGAATTAGATCAATAATTTTATTACACCAATTATAGTTGATAAAAATTCAAGATCATTAGGAATATTATGTGTCTATACTATTTAAACAAATTTTTGTAATTATAAAGACAGATGATCCCTAGATGTAAATATTATCTTGAGACCATAAGGACAAATGCTTTACTTACCTAGCAGAAAATCATGTTACTTAAAGTTAATATAACTGTAAGCTATACTCGTTTTCCAAAATAAAAATAAGATAGAGAGGCTGAGCTATCTAAACCGCAGCTAACTGGTGCAGAATTAGGAGGGTTCCAGGTTTGTGCTGTCCTTGTTCATCCCCATGCTAACCCCTCCCAGTCCCAAGCTCTTTCCATGGGAAAGAAAGAGCTCTGGAATGACCTGTGGTAGAGGTTTTCTCACAATAGTCAGGTACTGGAGACAATTCAGATGCGCTTCAGCTAGGGCTTTCTAGTCAAAGGTCTAGTAATGGATGAAAACTGTAAACCGTGCTGGGGTGGGCGTGGCTCGGCTGCAGAGCTCCTGCTCAGTGAGTGTCGGGCACACAGCAAATCGGGCCCTGATATTTTTTTTTTTAATAAGCTAATTATTGCTTTTTATGATACTATTTACAATAGCACCAAGGGAAAGACAAAACAACAAGGGTAGACAGCGGGTCAAGGGTGGCCGGAGGAGGAGAAGGCAGAGCGGAATGGCCTCTTGCGGGGCAGAGCTGCGCCCCAGCTTGAGTTCAGTGTAGAGACTGCATATCCTGTCAGAAGTCATGGACTGTGTAGTAAACGCAGGCCAAATGGGCTGGAGAGATGCCTTGCTGGGTAACAGAGTTTGCTGTGTAAGCAAGGGGACCTGAGGCTGAATTCCCAACACCCATGGAAAATATCCAGGCATATCTACACATGTCTGTAACTCCAGTGCTGAGAGACAGAGATGGATACATATATAGGGAGCTAGCCGGCCAGCCTGCCTAACCAACAAAGTGGAAAGATTCAGGTTCACTGAGAGACTGACAGAGCAGAACACTAGACATCTTCTTTTGGCTTCCATGCACACACACACACACACACACACACACACACACACACGTCACACATAGATCAGTGGGGAACCAAGCCACATTCTTCTTGTAAAAAGAGACTTCTTTTTACAATAGTAGGCCTGGACTGAGCTAGTGCTTTGAAAAGTCTCGCCTGTAACTGAAGATGGTGTCTGTGCTTCATGGCTGAGGGGAAGCTTCAATGCATTTATGGTGGGGTGGGCGTGACACAATGCTTTTGTGTCTTCTGAAGCAGGATTTGCGTCAGCAGCTTTTTACAATGCATCTGTATCCTTAAGAAAGTTTTTTGGAGTTTCAAGAGAAAAAGAAAACTCAAGCCGTAAGAAATGTCCTGGCTAGTTTTATGTCAACTTGGCACAAGTTATCAGGGAAGAGAAAGCCTCAGTTTAGAAAATGTTTCAGTAATATTATCTGTAGGCAAAGTGTATAGTACACGTTCTGTCTTGGAGACTGATGTGGAAGGGCCCAGGTCCCTGCAGGTGGTAACAATCCTGGGCCCCACGGTGGCCTGGAGGCCTTAAGAAAGCAGGCTGAGCAAGCAATGAGGAACAGGCCAATAAGCAACACTCCACAACAACCTCTGCCATCAGCTCCCGCCTCAAGTCCGGTTCTGACTTCCCTAGATGATGGACTATGAGCTGCAGGATGAAATAAATCCTTCCATTCCCAAATTGATTTTGTTCATGGTCATGGTATATCATCACAGCAATAGAAACCCTAAGGCAACAAGGCATAGGCATGACAAGAAATATATTGAAAGATGAACAAAATGGAAAGAAAACCTAAGGTCTGGTGTCCCAAATGCCATCCTTGTCTCCTTGTACTAAGCTCAACCCCAAATGGATCAAGGTCCTCCACATAAAGCCAGACACTCTGAAGCTAAAAGAAAGAAACTGGGGAAGACCCTTGAGAACATCAGTACAGGGAGAAAGTTCCTGAACAGAATACCAATAGCTTATGCTCTAAGATCAAGAATTGACAAATGGGACCTCATAAAATTACAAAGTTTCTGTAAGGCAAAGGACACCATCAAAAGGGCAAATCGGCAACCAACAAATTGGGAAAAGATCTTCATCAACCCTACATCAGATAGAGGGCTAATATCCAATATTAACTCAAGACGTTAGACTCCAGAAAACCTAATAACCCTATTAAAAAATGGAGTACAGAGTTAAACAAAGAATTTTCACCTGAAGAACTTCGGATGGCGGAGAAGCATCTTAAAAAATGCTCGACTTCATTAGTCATTAGGGAAATACAAATCAAAACAAACCTGAGATTTCACCTTACACCAGTCAGAATGGCTAAGATTAAAAATTCAGGAGACAGCATATGTTGGCGAGGATGTGGAAAAAGAGGAACACTCCTCCACTGCTGGTGGGGTTGCAAATTGGTACAACCACTCTGGAAATCAGTCTGGCGGTTCCTCAGAAAACTGGGCACCTCACTTCCAGAAGATCTTGCTATACCACTCCTGGGCATATACCCAGAAGATTCCCCAGCATGTAATAAGGATACATGTTCCACTATGTTCATAGCAGCCCTATTTATAATTGCCAGAAGCTGGAAAGAACCCAGGTATCCCTCAACAGAAGAGTGGATGCAAAAAATGTGGTATATCTACACAATGGAGTACTATTCATCCATTAGAAACAATGAATTCATGAAATGAATTCATGGATGGAGCTAGAGAACATCATACTAAGTGAGGTAACCCAGACTCAAAAGATCAATCATGGTATGCACTCACTAATAAGTGGATATTAACCTAGAAAAGTGGAATACCCAAAACATAATCCACACATCAAATGAGGTACAAGAAGAAGGGAGGAGTGGCCCCTGGTTCTGGAAAGACTCAGTGAAGCAGTATAGGGCAAAACAAGAACAGGGAAGTGGGAAGGGTTGGGTGGGAAAACAGGGGGAGGGAAGGGGGCTGATGGGACTTTCGGGGAGTGGGGGTCTAGAAAAGGGGAAATCATTTGAAATGTAAATAAAAAATATGTCGAATTAAAAAAAAGAAAAAAAAAGGTTTTTGTTTGCTTTCTCAATTTAAGGGATTTAGCGGGGGCTTGTAGGAATATAAAAGCCGAGTCTCACATTCCAAACTATATTAGAAGCAAAATTCCAATTTATCTCTATATAATCCGAGAGCCTGTAGGCAGGAATTGCTATTCAAACTTCCACAGAGCAAGACAGGAGTCCGACTACATTAAGTGTATATTAAAGGTAATAAATGCGTAACATATATTTCTGTTTCTCTTTCAACCACACCACTTTTACACATAATAAATAAAGATTAAAAAAGAGGACACATGCTGGGCAGTGTTGGCTCACGCCTTTAATCCCAGCACTTGGGAGGCAGAGGCAGGCGGATTTCTGAGTTTGAGGCCAGCCTGGTCTACAGAGTGAGTTCCAGGACAGCCAGGGCTACACAGAGAAACCCTGTCTCGAAAAACCAAAAAAAAAAAAAAAAAAAAAAAAAAAGATTAAGAATCTTGGTTAACTCCCACAAAGTAACTGTTTCCATCTCCATTCATTTACTTGTGAATTTTACAATTTCATCTGTTTTCAACATCCAAATAACATTCCATTGTATAACCCAGATATAGAAAGCCAAACATCACGTCTTCCCTCATATGTGGAGGGCAGGATCTAGTAAAGGAACAAAGGCATTTCCACGGAGAGGACATAGAATCAGTGAAGTAAATGGAAAAGGCGAGCACCGTGATCTACAAGGGCGACTTGCTTGGTAAGATAGGCGCACTAGTACAATAATGGCACAAGTGTTATGGGAGCAACCAAACACAAGATGGGACTCATATCTGGTAGTATATGAGGTTCAAGGACCTATTACTACTATTCTTCAAAATGCACATAGTATACTAACTTGGGAACACTTGGCACTAAATGGAATATTTATATCATACTCCTCTCTCAAAGGATCATGGATCTTCAAAGAAGAGGAGAGATAGAAAGAGTCTAAGAGCCAGACGTGGCAGATGACTACAATGACATTTCTGAATACCTCAGTCACATGTGGAATATCAGGGGGGCTCACCCCTGGCTAAGGAGGGATTGGCAATTGATAGCTTATCCTCCATGGCAGGCCCCACACTCAAGAGTACTTGGGCAAAACAAATTCGACTAAATAGGCCTTAAAAATCAAAAATGCAGGGTAGGGAATCGTTGGGAAGAGGGGGCTTTTGGGAGGGGGGTAAATTGGGAAAGGTCTTACCATTGCCAATGTAAATGAAGAAGATACTCAATAAAAAAATACACTACAAAAAATGAAAAATGCTTAGAAATTGGGTGGATAGAGATGAATATGGCAGGTTCAAACTGTACTGAGTGAAATTCTCAAAGAACTAATAAAATATTATTTAGGCAGATATAGATATAGCTACATAGATACAGTGTGTCCAGTAGGTAGAATGCTTATCTAGATGGATCCTAGATGTCTAGGGTTCATCCCATGCCACTATATACATTGAGCATAGTGGAACAAGCCTGTGATATACACTTATGAGGTAGAGGCTAGCAGGTCAGGGCTCAACATCATCCTAAGCTATGTAGAAAGTTCAAGGCTAGCTTGGCCTATAACCCTGCCTCAATACAAACAAAAACAAGCAAACAACCCACCCAAACAAAAAAGAACAAGAAAAGCAATGAGAATAATTCAATTAAAGTTACATTTATAACAACCAATCTTCAATAGTATTGAAGTAATTAGTGTGGTTTGCTTAATTTTTGTTTTAAAGAAAAGACTATATTGAGTGGAATTTAGGAAGAGACATTTGTGACCAAGGATATCGCCACTGCAATAGGTGTTATTTGCTTGCATGAGTAAACGCATGCTTTAAGGGAAGACAAGCAACCTGGAGACAAGCAGAAACGAGGAAGATAAGTGGGTGGCACAGAAGCTGAAAGTCCCACAGGAAGTGTGACCCCCACTCAGCTTCACGCAGCATGAAGGGAGACAGAGCAGCTAACTGCGATATTACTGAGGGGGAGCCAGTTGCAGACCATGGTGGTTTTGCCCTAATTTTTTAAGGATAAAATTGAGGTAGCAAGCATAGTTGAAGTGGAAATTTCGGGATTCTTTGGAGGCTCAGTTATGTGATTTTCCCCCCCGGAAAGTGTCTTAGAGAGGATGTTTTGCTGAAGCAGACACCTGAGAGGAGGTTTTGCTGAGAACAGACACGTTGTGGTTTTCTGTAAGCTGCCTAGAAAAAGGGCATATGATGTTTTGCTGGAACAGTCGCTTCTGAGAACACGTGATGTTTGGACAGGGTATAAGTATAACCCAACAGACAACGGATGGTGCTGCGTGGTATTGGTTTGCCTTGCCAATCTTTGCTGGTCCTCACTGACAACAATACCCAGTCCGATTGGCAGACCGTTGCGGTTTCCTCTGGATTGAACTGCCATAGCTGATTCACAAATGGTGTTCATGGGTGGATCAAGCTACTGCTGCTGATTTGTGTGAACTGAACTGCTGATATCCTGACAACACAGATTGGATTTGCTCCAAAGAACTATTTCTAAACAGGTCCACATTCCCCTTTGCCCTATTAACCTTTCCTTTCCGCTACCTCTGGGGGAGGGGAGGTAGACGGGAGGTTAAAGTGTTTAAGAGCTTTTATTAAAGCGGGTTTTGAAAAATCTGAGCCTACATGTAGGAGAGCAGACTGAAGCAGGGAGGTTCTGGGACTGAAATTATTCTGGTCTACCTTAAAATGGATCACAAAGGCAGTCCCATCTCTAAGACAGAGCAAACTTGTTCTAGAAAAAAAAAATTGCTAACAGGAAGATGACTGTGTTTCATTCTTATTATCAGATACAAAAATTTAAATCATGTACATAGAAATCAGTATATTAAGAATTTCAAACAGCATAACATTAAATTACAGAAATAACACACCAAATAAATTTGGCATATGAAAATAACTATGCTCAACAGGCAGCTCAGAACCCTCTGCTATAACCAAATTTCAACCCTCCAAAGTGGGTTCCAAACCCAACCCAAATGGAACCTTCCAGTGTTCTACTTAAGACTGAATCACTATTAAGAATCAAAGCTAACTCAGTGATAATACAGACATCTACATAAGAATTAATAGAATATATAAACTTTAACAGTACATTTAATCAGGTTTTGAAATTAGTAAATCATTTAATTTAGAAAAAATTTCAAGTTTCCTATTAAAATTAAAAAAAGAATTAAACGATGACCTCCATATAGAGTTTTAGTCCCATTTTTTAATACGGTGATTGCTTTTTTATAGCAATTTTTAAACACTGAAAATGCCAGCTGCTGAGAACCTTCTAAATTTGGAAAATTTTCAAGTTTTAGCACTAAAAGCAGTCAGTACCTTTTTAGTGTAGAAATGTGGGAGAGAGGTTATTTTTAAACCGGATGTCCTATTTGTCCTGGAAGAGGATCCCTGGGGAAACTACTTTATGGAAGCAGGTTTGAAATCTTTAGAGATTTCAATTAAGGAAACCTGCATAAGAAAATGTGAGACTTAAAATCCATTATTTATTATTTTTTATTATTTATTAAGGAACATCTGTTTAGTAGAACTCTGTCCTTGTACTTTTTTGATACGAAATTACAATTTTCTTTCCTACTGAAAGCTTTAGGTGGAAAATGTGAAAATCCTTTTTCTTAGAATTTTGTGTTTATGTCATATGTCTCATAAGAGACCCACAGCAGGGCACAGCACAAGAACCTGTTCAGGCCCCATCTTTTTCTCCATACAGAAGAGTCACCGAGGCCGCGCTTGAGGAAATCTATCAACACTTCCCTGCTGGTGGCTCATCCTTGCCAGGGGCAGGCGATCTCATAAAGAGACTCTACTGATGATTAAAAAAAGGTCAAAGGCTGGGCAGAGTTAGGAGGAAGGGAAGAACAAAACACCCATGTCTCTCTCTTCCCTCCCCACTACAAAAGAACTGTTGGGTTGGTGAAGTGTCTCAAGTCTGAAGAAAGGCTGGAGAGAAGCTCTGTCGGGCTGTGGCAAAAAGCAAAGCAGAGAAGCCTCCGGAAAGGCCATTTGTAACAATCCGTGGGCAGAACTGTCTTAAAAAGTAATTTCTCACAATAGTCGCTGTTAGGATTCTAGGGTAGCATTCCTAACTCAAATCTCTAGGACTCTGGATTAGTCAGAGCCTTATAAATGGGGAAAAGAGAGAGAGACAAAGAGAAAGACACAGAGAGATAGAGATAAAAAAGACAGAGACAGAGACACACAGAGAGAGACACAGAGAAGAGACAGACAGAACTATCGACATCTCGGTCCTTCTGTAACTGTGAAATCACTTCCATGATGTCTGGGAAGCACAAAGACTCAGCTCTAAGACACCATGAGCTGTATGGAGAGGACAAGGGTGCTGTTTTACCAGGAGCAGCCAAGACAGAAAGTCACTAAGCTATTCCAGACGCTGATCAGAGAAGCCAAATGCTTTCAAAAATATTTTAAAAGTCAGTGTAATAGTAATCTAAGACAAGAAAAGCAGCATAAAAGATAGAGAAGTCTATACATAGACATTGGTAAAAATATTTTATTAGCATTGGTAAAAATTTTTTTGAGCAGACTATTAGGATACAGAAATCAGTAAAACATTAAAAAAAAAATCCTAACCAAGAGTTCTAGTTCAAGAACTGTTCATCACAAGAAAATCCTTTACTACAATGCATTACATTAGTAAAGAAAAGGAAGAATGGCATGATCATCTTAACTTGTAAGAGTTCCCATTCTGAACTCCTTCAAAGATGGGCTACAACGTGGAAATATAAACCAAAAAAACCCTTTTGTCCCCACTCCCCCACAAAAAAAGATTTATTTTATGTTTGTGTCTGTATGTGTATGCTACCGCGTGTAAGTACCTTCAGAGGCCACCAGAGGGCATCAGACCAGCCAGAACTAGAGAGACATGTGGTTATGAGCCACCTGATGATTGTGCTGGGACCCAAACTCTGTTCTTCGAGAAAAGGAGGGTTTGTGCTCTTAACAGCCAAGTAATCTCTCCAGCTCCCTTATAATAATCCTTAAATGTTGAACAGGCAGCCTACAAAATTTAATTTTAACTCCTAAGATTTAAAAAAACAACTCCTAAATTATTAACTATTACTACAAAGAAAATCTCTCCATGAGGAAGAAATATGTATCTTTAGGAAATAAGGATCCTAAAGGAAGTCTGATTCAGATGACTCTGAGGCTGAATTTGGGAATCAATAATGATTAAAACAAAATAAAGACTAGGAAACAAAGAGAATATTAAAAGCCTGCATTTGATTAAGAACTGCAAACCAGCAGAGGTAGAGATTTTACAAAGAATCAGATGTGCAGTAATAATCACAGCATGATGTGTGACAGTCTTTTTGATGTGGCAACACTATAATTAATTGGAACATAACATCAGAATTAGGACTAAAGAATATCATATTAAAACTCAGATCAGTCTTTTATGATAATATTTTGTGGTTACATATAATGACACATACAATTAAACTTGGGCCATGGGAAGTGGCATTATTAGGAGGTGTGGCCTTGGTGGAGGAAGTGTGTCACTGTGGGGCAGGGCAATGAGACCCTTCTCCTAGCTGCCTGGAAGACAGTCTGCTCCTAGCTTCCTTCTGATAAAGATGTAGAACTCTCAGCTCCTCCAGCGCCATGCCTGCCTGGACACTGCCATGGGTCCTACCATGCTGATAATGGACTGAACCTCTGAACCTGCAAGCCGGGCCCATAAATGTCTTCCTTATAAGAGCTGCCTTGGTCATGGTGCCTCTTCACAGCAATGGTGGAATGAAGAAAATAAAATTGAAAGTTAGTTTTGCTTTCAAAACTAGAAATCAAATACAAATTAAGCAAAGGCAAGTTAATTAAACATTTAGAGAGTCGAAATGTTTTCAAGGCTGTTAGTATGCCTCTGGCTGAACAAGTACTTGGGCTCTGTAAATTAATGTGTATAGCAATCAGTTTAGAACCCGAAATGAACTGGAAAACTCAATTGGGAACATTTTGAAGATTTTGATTAAGAACTATCAAAAGATTCACTATGCATATAAAGAACCTAGACCTTTAAAAAATGAGACACACATCACCAGGATCACCACCACTACAACCACCAGCATCACCAGGATCACCAGTACTACCAGCATCACCAGCACCAACACCAGCACCAACACCAGCATCACCAACATCACCAGCATCACCAGCATCACCAGCACCACCAGCAGCACCAAAATGAAAGGAGACCTTGGTTAAAGAAAAAATGTTGATGGGCTGGACAAAGAGCATAGTGGGTTGGTTACCTGGCCGTCCTGGCCCACAAATGCGCAGACCTTGACATAAGTAAAACTTTTTTTAATTACAGAAAAGGGATTGAAAGAAAAGTAAAAATTAGCAGGGTGTAGTGTCACACACCTTTAATCTCAACACCTGGGGGGCAGAGGCAGAAGTTTGAGGCCAGACTGTTATAAACAGTGAGATCTTGTCTCCCAAAGCAAAGAAAGTAAGTCAAAGTTGATTTGCTCAAATGGTTTCGAGGGAAAGAAGACTAGGTTTGTGGCTTAGGGATAGAATGCTTGTCTAGCAAGCAAGAGGCCCCAGGTTCCATCCCACAACGGTATAAGCTGGGTAAGGTGCTGCATACTGGCAATCCAGCACTCAGAAGGCTCATCTCTGTCTACACAGCCAACTGGAGGCCAGCTGAGCTACCTCCTGTTTCAAAGGGAACACATCAGGTAGGTTATCTGGGAGGTGTTGATGGAGGCATGAAGTAGGTGGACATGCTCAGAATACATTGTATATACCTGCATACAATTCTCAAAAAAATATGTAGTTTTTTAAACCCAGAAAGATGAAAAAGGCAAGCACTAGAAAACCTGCCTGCTACTTAAGGATACCCTCAGCAGCTGTAAGCTGCCATAACCGACTAGAAGGAGTGGGCTACGAATAATTATAAAAGGCTAGAGTATAAAGGAAGCCAGAACCAAAGGCTAGCAACTGAAACCAGAATGTCAAAGAAATCAGGCTGTAAAAGCAGCTTCTAAGACAAGTTATGAAATAGTACACACAATATTATTTGTCATTTAAATGATTTAGGCTGCATAGGAAAAACAAACAAAAACTGGACACCTAGAGAAAAGGAAGAGAAAATCATCAATGCCTTTTAAATACTCCTTAAATTAAATTTTAAATTGCCACAGATTTTATTTTGGCCTCAAACTATTCCATAACAAAGTATGTTTTGGGGTCCAAACAGTTGTTTTCTTTATTGGTCTGTGAGAGAGTATGAATAGGTTACCATGCTGGTTAATTTTAACTGTCAACCTAACACAACTTAGAACAACCTGGAAGGAGTCCGAATTAGGAATCTGTTTAGATCTGGTTGGTCTGTAGCATGTCTGAAGGGGAACGTCTTCGCTGGACACTGACATGGCAAGAAGCATCCCACAGTGGGAAGGGCACCATTGCCTGGGTGGAGATCCTAAACCTTGTGATAACAAAACACACACAAGTAAAGGAAAATATGTATTGATTTCTCTCCACCCTTGACTGTGGGTACAACGTAACTATGTGCTTCCAGCTCCTGCCATCCTTTATGATGTACTGTAATCTGGAATTGTAGGCCGAGAGAAACACCTTTCTCCCCTAAATTGTTTTTGTCAGGGTATTTTATCACAGCAAAGGAAAAACTGCATCTGTGCTAGACACAGTAATAGGCAATTTCTCCTATAATGCAGAGACATCATGAATCTTGAATCTATTTGATTTCTGATGTTTTTCTTTGGGAGGAATATCACATTATTTCTCCAACATTACCTAATAGATTATTATATAACTTCTTCTTTCTCTTCTTTTTTTCTTTAGTAGGAATCAATAATAGTTTAAAACTATCTAAATGACTCTAAGTGCAAAATTGGCCCAAAAGTGCATAGTCTATCAATTATTACTGAATTAATTCTAATTTAAGCTAGATAACTAAACAAGATATATCAAAATTATAAGGTTATTATGTCTTTTAAACTCTTTTTTAACTATGAAATTACTTCCAAGCTAGCCAAAGTACTCATTTATAAAATATTACCCCATGTCAATAAAAACAATGACTCTGGTTTTTACAGAACTACTTGAATAGGACACAGGTAATAAACACATCTGAACTTCAAAAAAATCTTAGCTAAGAAAATTGTTCTAAAAAAATAAATTTCAAGTTGGGTTAAGAGACAAAATAAAACCCACTGCAAATAATTAGAGTCACAATACAAATCAGTAATAGTGCATATGGATTCGTTCCTGGAGTCGTAGTGAGTTCCAGGACAGTGTGATAGACAAGGTGAGACCCTGTCTCCAAAAAAACAAAAGAAGAAAAAAAGGAAGGAAAAACGTGCGGGAGGGGAGAAAAGGGGAAGGAGGGACTGAGCGAGGGAGACGAGCCTGCAATACTCGAGAACCTAATCTCAGGAAATTAAAACAAAAACATTAAATTCATAAACTAGTAAAAATTTAAAAGTTATAAAAATATTGGGATAAAAAGGAATAAGTGCTAGGAGTCGATGCTAAAATGAAAAAGCAAGATAACTAAGTCAAGCTTTAAGTTAATGATATATTATGAATTAAACTAAGATGTAGCCGTGACACATGCCTTTAATCCCAGCACTTGGGAGGGGGATCTCTGTGAGTTTAAGGCCAGCCAGGTTACAGAGTGAGCTATAGGACAGGCAGGGCTACACAGTGAGTCCCTATCAGAAACCAAACCAAACCACACTATAAAATGTATACTTCAAACACATATCCAACAGTGACAGGAATACTTAGCAGAGAGGACTTCTTTCTCTATCTACTCTAACACTGTTTATGATCAATGAGTTCAGGATGAAGATCAGTGACAGATAAGAGTCACCGTATTTTGCCGCATAACTCATGTAGGACTGAGAAGAAAGCAGAACTGAAGAATAAGAAACAAACATAGAGCCTAAAGCAGCCAGAGATCAAAGAAGACCATCTGTCAGTAGCTTACTCATAACCCTCAGGAATAAAAAAAAAAAAAGTTACAATATACTCAGTGTAGAGCACTGAAAAAAACAAAAATCATATGGAAAAATTACAATATGATTGTCATAAAAAATATTAAATGGCTGTTCTAAAGTTTTTGACTAGGGGTTTTAAGTTGAACTGGGTCCTCCCACTCAATAGATACAGTCAAGAAGACCTAACCTTTAGAACTGCAGGATCTGAACTGACTTTGAAATACATTTGTACAGTAATTAGTAAAGACCACTTCATCCTAGATGAGTCCTTAATTCAAAATGACTAGTGTACTCGTAGGAGAAGACACAGGCGCACAGAGAGAATACCTTATGATGGTAGAGACAGAAAATGAACAGATAGCATTTGCAAGACAAGAAATGGGAGACATCAAGCCTTTATAAACAGGTTATTCCTGGGAGCTCTCAAAAGAACAGCTAGGCTGGATTAAACATGCCTTTAATCCCAGCACTTGGAAGGCAGAGGCAGGAGGACCTCTGAGTTTGCGACCAATCTGGTCTACAGATTAAGTTCCAGGACAGCCAGGGCTATACAGAGAAACCCTGTCTCGAAAACAAAAAACAAAAAACAAACAAACAAAACCAAACCAAACAAAACAAAAAAACACTTAACAGGAGAGAACAAAACTGTGGAGTGATGCAGCAAGATCACACAGACAGCTAAATCCTCAACATCCCAAGAACCTTCTAGACGGTTCAGCCACACATACCTAACACTGCTCTAAGGCTTGCAGCTACCGATGAGTCTTATTACCAAGAGACTCTTCACCCATCAAGAAGCAACTGTTCTTTCCTTAACGTCCACGCCACCTTTAGTGTGAGCAAGAGAGCAGAAGTTGAGTACAGAGCCCATATAATTAACACGAGTGCAACTCTGGTGGCCCTAGAACTTACAGAGTGGGCGGGCCTCAAACCTGGAGACCACCTGCCTCTGCCCCCCAAGTGTTGGAATTAAAGGTGTACACTACCACTACCAGGCTTGCTTCAGAACTTTTAATTATATTAATATTATATTTAAAAAATAGAATTTCTACTCACCACTACAGAGAGCATTAGTGACTCAAAGGTATAATTTTAGATAGACATCTCTATACGCTTTGATTAATAAAAAACCCTATGTGCAAGGGTGAGGAATTTTTTCCTTAATTACTATTATTAGTTAATTAGTATTATTAGTTAGGATTTAATATCACAAATCCTGTAAAAGCCAAACAGATTGAAAAGAATTGCTCTTCAAGAAGTTGAGATGTCTTGAAGCTAAAGTGCTTGCAGTACAAGCGTGAGAATCGGAGTTCAGCTCCACAGAAACCATATGCAAGCTGCGCCGACACTGGGCCACCAGGCCTGGAATCCCAGCATTCTCAGGGCAAATTAGGAACCCACAAGGTAAGCGGAACAGCTGGTGTAGCTGAATCTCTGAGCTCTCAGTCTAGAAAGAGAGAGAGACCCTGTGTCTGCAAATGAAGTTGACGGTAATCTAGGTACATACCTGATTTCAACCTCTGCCTACATGTATGGACATATATGTCCATATGCACCAAACACATGTGACCATGCCTGTGTACATTCATGGATATCACACATGTACCAACAACACAAAGATTCATTTTCAAAAAGCTACAGAAAAGAAAGGAATAATTATGATGAATTAAAAGGGAGGTGTTCTTTTTTTAAAAAGTTGTGGAATTATTAAATGACTTCCTTAAACTCATTACTCCAGGGCTGGGGACGTTGGTGAGTGGTAGAACATAAAGAAAGTGCTATGAAATTATAAATCAGAACAAAATGACTCACATTAGGAAAAGACCGACAGGTTAAGAGTTCATAATAAATTCTGAATAATGTTCACTGAAAACACCAAAGACTGTAAAAGTTAATTGGTAGTTAAGCAAGTGCCCAAATGAGAAATTCGATAGGATTGTTTTACTTGGGGCTTTACTGCTGTGGACAGACACCAAGACCAAAGCAACTCTTATAAGGACAACATCTTATTGGGGCTGGCTTCCAGGTTCAGAGGCTCAGTCCATCATCATCAAGACGGGAGCATGACAGCATCCAGGCATGGCAGCATCCTGATGCAGGAGGAGCTGAGAGTTCTACATCTTCATCTGAAGGCTGCTAGCAGAATACTGACTCCCAGACAACTAGGATGAGGGTCTTAAAGACCTCACCCACAGTGACACACCTACTCCAACAAGACCATACCTCCTAACAGTGCCACTCCTTGGGCTAGCAATATACAAACCAACACAAGGTTCAAACCTCTGCCACCAAAGAGAAGGCTAACCTATGTGGTGGTGTGAGTGAGAAAGTGTCCCCATAGCCTCATACTTTTGAACAATTAATTGGTGGTGCTGTTTAGAAAGGAGCGTTGCTAAGACCAGCCTTGAGGTTTTATAGCCTGGCCTCACTTCCTGTTATGTTTCCTGTGTGCAGATGAAATGTACTCAGGCAACTAGCTTTCTGCTCCTACCACTGAACCTCACTACCTGTTACTATGTCTTGCTGGGCATGATGGGCTCCAGCCCTTTGAAACTGTAAGTCCCAATAACTCTTATCTCCTTCTAGTTGCCTCTTGTCATAACACTTTGTCACAGTAATGAAAAGTTACTAATACAGCCAGCCCAGGGTTCAAAAGTATACTATGGACTTCCTTGTGAAGACCAAAGATAATGTTAATTTTTGTAGTTCATGTGAACAAAACTGGTTTATTTGGGTTTTTGAAAGTTTATACACACACACACACACACACACACACATACACACAAACACACAAACACATACACACAAACACATTTATATGTTCTGTACACAGAAGTATTTAAGAGGAAATGGATATTACACAGTAAATTTATTTTTGTTTTCCTACACTAAATAGGTCTATGCTCACATGAAAAAGCAGAGGCAGGCGATCTATAAGAGAGAAGACAGTAAAGCTGGTGTGTATATGCTTAGAGAAGGCTCTACGGTACTTACTTCATCAGCTACCATACACCTGGAAAAAATAAAAAAAAACAAATTAATTTTATAATCATCAAAGCAAAGCATATTCAGAGTTCTGATGAAGAAACTCACCACAAACACTTCACAAATGCTAAAGGATTAAGCCAGAAAGATTACTGAAAGTGAATGAAAACCCTGGGTAGGGATGACTTCAAACAACTCCACAGCTGCCAACGACACATGTCTGTGTGGGAGTGCCAGTGCTTCAGACAAGCTGCGGCTCATCACGGAGGAGGCTGCAAAGACAGACCCTTGAGGACCAAGCAGAAAGACATGAGCCTGTGAAGATGGCTTCCACCTCTGCCCTTAACTGTAAGCCTGGCTGTTCCTACAGATATGAAGAACGCAGGAATAAAAGAACAGTATTAAAAGAAGCACACGCCTTCAACTCTAACACTCAGGAGGCAAGTGGACCTCTGAGTTCAACCCAGCCTAGTCTATACATAGTGAGCTGTAGGCCAGCCCTCGCTACAATAGTGAGACCCCCGCCCCAACAGATAGACAGATAGGTAGGCAGACAGACAGACAGAACAAGTTAATGAAGATCTTGGGGCTGCAGAGATGGCTCAGAGGTTAAGAGCATTGACTGCTATTCCAGAGGTCCTAAGTTCAATTCCCAGGAACAAGTTGCTTAATTATGAATTTTTGGGCTCTTGGGAATAATTCGTTTGTTTTTTTTTTTTAAGTCCATAACAGATAAAGCATTTGATCATGTGAGGGCATCAAGAAACATATTTTTCTATGTATGCTCACTGTAATCATTCGGTTAGAGAGAAACAGACTGTAACCACGCTGTGTTTTTTGTACTGCTTGTAACATTTTGCTAAGATATATAAGCTGTAGGTGAAAAGATAAAACTGTTGGAGCTTGCTCACTGGAGCTTTGCTTGATCCATCAAACATGCGTATGTATACATGTATGTATGTGTATATGTATACAGAAGTATGTATTATATATGTAGCGTTGGTTGGAGCTTTGCTCCATCTATCAAATGTGGGTATCTCTATAGATGTATATATACATAATGTGAATACGTGGAGTTGCTGGAGTTTCGCCCACCAAGAGTGTGTGTGTGTGTGTGTGTGTGTGTGTGTGGTCTTCCACAAATGCTGACAGGAAAGTGAATAGACACAGACCCAACTTAGAACGGCACACTGTAAAACCCTGATCATGTTCTATTCACGGCTGTAGGTAGTACAAAGAGTAGTTAATTCCTTTCTATTTCTCAGCCCAGAGACAGACATTCTTCTTTCCAAGGAGACTGAGTTCTCCACTGATGTGATTCAAGTCCATCAGTGTGGCAGAAGAGTAGGGACTGAAGAGAGCAGCATCAAGATTGATGTAAGAGCCTTGCTGCTCTATCATGAGGACTGAAGCTGGACCACAGCACCCACATCAGGCAAGGGATCCCACACCTTCTTCCTGCCTCCACAGGCGCACACACTTACATACATGTTTTCTGTTTTAGAATATTAACATATGAAAGAAACCAGCAGAAATAATGACTGGAAACCCTTCCCCACCTAGACTCCAAGTAACAGAGAATGCACTAGACAAGGTAGACCTATACAAACACAGAAGGCAGGTATTATTTAAACGACTTGTAAAGGTTCATCCACACCACAGTACTTTTGCACAGTACTTTTGAGTATACACCTTTCCCTGACTCAACAGTCCACTCCCATTCTCATGAATATCTGTGACACCTACCCTACCATGTGTCCCTGGTGTGATTCTTTGTCCTAAGATATAAGAATCTGGAGATCTAGTGTTTGCCCTCCAAACTCTGACCAGAAGTGATTAACATCTGCAAGAAAGCTGCATGTGGTAATTTTCTGTATTGGGGGCATTTGTGCTGGCTAAGGGTCTTCTCTCCCCTGGTATTATTACTTCCTCTCTAAACTTGTGGGAAGGAGCACTGTGGATCCTCTAAGTAACTTCTGGATTTTATTTACTTCCTGGGCCTTGTAAGTTTCCTTTACTTCTTACTAACTTTATGACTGTGACATCTGACAGGCAGATAGAAATGTGAACTGGGACAGGTGAGTCAGTTCAAGACAATGGAAGAAATGAGAAAGCCACTGTGTGTGCAGGCAACAGGGAGGCGGAAATTGATGGCTTTCTCAAGTGGAGTTTATCAAACCAGGGGGAGAGAAGGAGCCAGGTTCTTAGCTGGAATCTTAGGAAACATACTCATTAGAAACTCAGAAGAAAAGAAAAAAGAATCATTAAAGAAGGAGAACAAAGATCTTGGTTCAAAGTCATTTACCACAGACAATGTGTCTGCAAGGTCAAAAACCTCAAGGACGCTGCTCGGAAGGAGAGAGAAAGGCTGTCACTCCCATTAACAGAAACCTGGTATGAATCATTCAGAAGTGGCTAAGGAGCCAGCAGACAGTGGGAAAGGAACCTACAGCAGTAGTTGGAAAGCTATAGTTAGAAAGGAATTTAGGTTCAGAGAAAAGATTTAAAATAGGGTAGAAGATACTTAACCAGGAAGGTCTCTTGAGCCCAGGGGTTTAGGGCACAACACTACAGGAGGCAATAAGGAAAATTTTTTAAAAACTAAAAAGCAATACGAACAGAACATTAGGAATCCTGAATAATGGAAAGGAGTCAACATTGGGGAAGATGACTGATGAAAACTGAAATGTTACTGACAAGGGTAAGAGCTCCCCACACCCCCCAACAGTGACCAAAGCCTGCAGCAGCCCAAGAACATCACAGCAGTGATTTTAGTGGCAGCAGCAAGAACAAACTGAGAAGCCCTGATAAAATGTACCTGTAAATCCTAGTACCCAGGAGGCAGAGGCCGGGAGTAGCAGGCTAGCCAGAGCTACACAATGAGAAAAACAATAACAATTCAAGCACAAGAGTGCGCACTGCTCCTGCAGAGGCGAGGCGGGGGCTTGCTTCCAGCCGTCACGCCAGGCCCTTCCACAACCACTTGCAATCCTAGCTCCAGTGGATCTGACACCCTCTTTGGCTTCTGTAAGAAGTGTACCCAGTGCACACACTTACACATCATCAAAAGGGAAAGGCGCAGATGGCTGGGAATGACCGCAATGTTCCTTCCACTCACTTGTCTGGCTGCAAAATCAATCGGATAGAGGATGGACTGAGGAGACAAAGGAGGAGCCCTAACAGTTTTGGCAGTCTCCCCGATTGGTCTTTATTTCTTTCACAAGACTCACCTAAGTCTACATAAAAACACACCTCCCCGGAGGCCTTTCCATCCTCAGATTGACCAGTCTGCCTGGCCGGTCTGATGTGGCTCAGATCCCGCCCTGCCTCCAGCAGGGAAGTACTTCATGCTCAGGCTTGAAGTGGAGGGAACAGTTCCTGCCATGCAACCTGTCCTGTAGCTCACTCATCAGAGCCCCGAGGACCACTGAGTGCTAAGTGCTGAACTGCCGCCTAAAGTGGCTCAACTGACAGTGTCCTACTACTGCGAAGAGATACCAAGACCGCAGCCGTTCTTATAAAATAAAGTATTCAACTGGGGCTTACTTACAGATGCAGAGATTTAGTCCGTCACCATGGTGGCAGGCCGGTGGAGTGCTAAACAGGTGGCTCAGAGTTCCACATCAGGCTCCGCAGGCAGTAGGAAGAGAGGCACTGGGCCTTTTGAAATCTCAACGCTGCCCCCAATGACGCATTTTCTCCTACAAGGCCGCACCTATTTTTTTCTCAAGTAGTGCCATTCTTTGATGACTAAGCATTCAAAACTAGTCTCCAAATGTTGGCTGGTAACTTGGAATTGTATCAATAAACAGACAAGCAAACATTCTCTTCACTAAGTTGCTTTTGGTCAGTGTACGTTATCACGACAGAAATAAAACTAGAACACAAGGCTCATCATCTCCTCCTTTTAATCTACTTGTTCTGACAAGTCCTCACCCACCTCAGGAGCCTCAGTAGGACATGGCAGGCACAACCACACAATCCTCAAGAAGGCAAAGAGCTGAAGCAACAGTAATGGCTCCCAGCTAAGACCTTGAAAAACAAGTAGACTTTAGTGGTTTTGTTCATTTGGAGCTTTCTGCCACTAATGTCAGTCATGTACAGGAAAGATAAAAAGTTTCTGACAGTTTCTAAGTAAATAATGTAGACACAGGATGATGCAAATAAATCTTCTCTGTGTTCTAAAAACTTAATGAATTTTTTAAAAGAATTGCCTTTCCAATTTATTAGCTTAAAAGATATTAAACTAGACTGTAATGCTTGGTAATACCATGAAAATATTGTGCTTCATTAGTCTGACTCCATTAGTACAGAATTGCCATGTAGTTTTTACCAATAAAGAACAAAACAGGAACTAGCCTTGTATCCACTAGGCAGCTGGAGGAAAACAGTGTTTCTCTCCTGTTTAGACAATATGCACAAAAACCCACCTGAGGGGCTGGAGAGATGGCTCAGAGGGTCCTCTGCAAGAACGCATATGGTAGCCCACAATCACCTACAACTTCAGTTTTAGGGGATCCACACCCTCTTCTGACCTCTGCAGGCACCAGATAAACATGAGGTATACATATGCATACGCTAGCAAAGCACTTGCACACACAAAACAGATAATTCTTTGAGAAAAAAAATCTCCACATCAACAGTTTACATTAGCTTTTACATAATTATTTACTCTTATTTATAATATTATGGAGTGATGTGTGTGTGTGTGTGTGTGTGTGTGTGTGTGTAAAAACTACTAGGCCAGTGACTATCTCTGGTTAAAGGTACTTGCTACCAAGCCCGACAACCTGGGATAGAGGTCCAGGGCCCACAGGCTGGGAGAAGAGAACTAACTCAATCAAGTTATCCCTTGATGAGCATGCCCCTACTTACCCCAAAAATGTAAAAACAATTTGAAATCAAAAGTAACTCAGATTTGCTTGATCAAGCCTATGCAAATTATAAGTAAATGAAAACAACCTACTTCATTAATATGGACAAAGTAACTTGACTTTCATGGACTACAGCAAGAATGAGGCAGACAGTGTCCTTAGAATCAGGAGCCCTTCAGAGCACCACAGGGTCACTTTCTGACTTTGGACACAATATGACCAGCTTCACGGTCCTGTCACCATGTCTGTCACCATGTCTTCCCTTCCCTGACATTGCCCTCAAATTGAACCAAAACAATCCCTCCCATCATTAAGTTCTTCTGCTGGGTATTTTATCATAGAAGTGAGAAATGTACCTAACACAAAGAGAGTCAATTTTACATTATCTATATTGTAACAGCAAAAAATATTTTTAAAAGTAACAAGAATATGTTAAAATGCCAAAAATACTAGCTTTCAGAAAGTCAAAGACATATAGGTAGGAAATCCTGAGAGTCACACTGTAAGGGTCCAAGAGTTGCTGAAGGAAGACCACAGAATCAGTATGCAAAAGCCAAGAGTGTTTATTCTTCAGAAACGACCATCATGCAGTAGTAGGCCTTTCATAGAAAACTGCAGTCACCAGATGGGCTTGCAGGCTCCCTTTAGGCACAGCAGGGGGAAATTAGAGGGATGGTTAGGTCATTTTTAATGACTGGCTAGGTAAGCAGCAGTTACAGTAGTACATTTTTAATTGGTTGCTATATTAGTATTACCATTTTTGGTCAAGCCATAGAGAAATTCCAGGAACTGTCTCAGTCCTTGAGCTGGCTATCTCTCTCAGCTGCAAGTCAGGGCCTTTGCTGATTAACGGCCCATTGTGGTTTTTTTCAAAACTTGTCTGCTTCTTTGGGAAATTGAAGCTTAAGGCCTAATATGGCTGCCTGTTCTAAAATGGAGTGAGTGAGGTCCTCTCAACACAAGGGATGCTTACAAATAGAGAGGTTGGTTCTTATTTCTTTCATTATTTACTTACTTGAAGATGGATTAAATGAGTATACTACCACTCCCAGCTTATTTAAGATTTTTAAATTACATATATAAATATGTGACTGAGTGTGGGTTGGTGAACATGCGTGCAGGTGTCTGCAGAGGCCAAGAGAGCACATCTGACCCTTTGGGGCTGAAGTTACAGGCAGTTATGAGACACTCAAAATGGACAATGGAAACAGAACCCAGGCTCTCTGGGGGAGCAGTACAGTCTTAACCACTGAGCCATCTCTCCTGCCCCTTTCAGCATTACTTAATGTCTGTGTTTGTCTTAGAAATAGCTCTTAAACTTAAAACCCAAACAATGGCACCAGTAATTTCCCTGGTGGTGCTATCCACCAAAACCAAACCAAAACAACAACAAAAAACTACCTTAGGCTCAGCAACGCTGGAGGGAGTGGGCTGAGTAAATTGAGGTCCTTCTTCAAACAGAATCTGGTAGAGCACGGAGAATCAACACTCATCTGTAGTTATACAATGGGACAGGGTAAAGTCCAAGAAATCACCAGTCAAGTGGTACAATTTTTAGGAGAAGCCAAACAATGTAACACAATGTGATTTTGCTCATAAAACATTCTGAAATGAAAAGCAATCTAATTTTGTAGTTGGGAAAGGAGATAACAGTGTGTGAGGAGATCTCACGCTGGATTTCTTGGGTTTAGGGAAATATATTCCTGCATCCAAAAGCTGATTACATTCAAGTGTTCCCTTTGTAAAAACTCCCCAGAGCTATTCACTTATGAATAGTGGGGGTGCCTTGTGCTCACATGGCAAATGTGAGTTAAAACTTAAATCAGGGTCAGCTAGGCTTGGAGCCATCAGCTTCTAACTCCAGCACACCAGAGGAGGAGCCTTGAGGACAGCAACTCTTGAGGAATGCAAGAAATTCAAGTGAGATCTACTGGAGAACTTGCCTCAAAAGAAAACCATCAAATGTGGAGATACATGCCTTTAATCCCAGCCCCTGGGAGGCAGAAACACGTGGATCTCCTTGGGTTTAAGGTCAGCATGACCTCCAGAGTGAGTTCTATGCAGGCCAAGGCTACACAGCGAGACTCTGTCCTCCCACAGCCCCCAAAAGGATAAAGATCAGAAAGAGACTTTGCTTTCTAAATGGATATTGTAAAGTTTGGAATTACTTTTCTCATAAAATAACCACATATTAATCTCAGAACATTTTGTTTTTAGAGAATATCCAATTATTATAGAATTTAAGAAGAAATTATGAGAATTTTATGTGTCAATTTGACTAAGTGTAGAGAAGCCAATACAGCGAGCCGGTAAACACTATTTTCTCCCTCTATCTGTGAGGGTATTTTATAAGACCTCAGTATTTGTATCAGCAGAGGAGTAACAAAATCTATAAGACCTCAGTATTTGTATCAGCGGAGGAGTAACAAAATCTACCTTGAGCAATGCGAGTGGACAGGATCTAATCTCTGGGAAGAAGAGAAAAAAATAAAAAGGGGGGATTCTGATGAGACGCTTGTCTTTCATGATTTAACATGGCTATGCTGGTTTTTAGGTCTCTGGCCTTGAACTGAGTTTCAATACCAGCCTTCCCAGGTCTGAAGTCAGCTGGCATTAGCTCACAGAACTTTGCAGCCTCCAGAACTAAATAAAATATTTTTCTACGTAACTACTTGAATGTGTATGTATTGATTATGTTTCTACAAAGAACCATAACACAGGGAAAATATGTCTACTGATCAATGTAATTTAAACATATATTTTTGTTGTTCATGTTTAGTTTTCTTTAAAAAAAAAAGTTGCTGGGCATTGTGATGTACCCCTTTATAACCCCAGTACTTGGGAGACAGAAGCTGGCAGATCTCTGTGAGTTTGAAGCCAGCCTGGTCAACATGGTGAGCTCCAGGACAGCCAAAGGTACATAGAGAGACTGTCTAAAAAAAAAAATATATATATATATACACATACACACACACACATATATGGCTCAACAGTTAAGAACACTGACTGTTCTTCCGAAGGTCTTGAGTTCAAATCCCAACAGCCACACGGTGGCTCACAACCATCTGTAATGAGATCTGGTATGTCTGAAGATAACTAAAGTGTACTTACATATAATAATAAATAAAACTAAAAAAAATGGAATTGTTTAAAAATATTACATGTATTTATTTGGTTTTTTTGTCTATTTGTTTATATGCATGTATGTCATCTGAGTAGAGCTCAGAGGATAGCTTGCAAGTGTTGGATCTCTTCCAGCATGTGGATCCCGGGGATTGAAGTCCGGTGCCTTGCACTTGGTGGTAAGTGCTTTATCAGCTGAACCCTGTTATCAGTGCTTTATCACTGGCCCTGTTATTTAGTTGTTACAGATGTGTGACACATCTTACCCCATTAATAACTGTGGTGGTTTAAATATGCTTGGCTAAGGAAGTGGCACTATTAGGAGGTCTGGTCTTGTTGGAGTAGGTGTGGCCTCATTGGAGGTCAGTGTGGGCGTTGAGACCCTCTTCCTAACTGCCTGGAAGCCAGTCTTCTGTTTGCCTTTGGAACAAGATGTAGAACTCTCAATATCTACATCACCATACTTGCCCAGATGTCACCATTCTTCGCACCATGATGACAATGGACTGAACCTTAGAACCTAGAAGCCAGCCCCAATTAAATGTTGTGCCTTATAAGGGTTTCCTTGGTCATGGTGTCTCTTCTCAGCAATAGAAGCCCTAGGACAATAACTGTATCTTTTTATTTTCAAAAAAGTTTTACAGAGTTGAAGGGAAGGCTCAGTAGGTAAGAGTTATTTAATGCTCTTTGTACAAGGCCTGGGTTTGGTTATCAGCCCTCACATGACAGCTCACAACCATTTGTAGCTCTAGCTCTAAGGGATCCAGTGCCCTTTTCTGGCCTTAAGAGGTACTGTACACATACAGCACACATACATTCATGCAGGCAACATACATACACACATAAAACATTTTTTTAATGGAGGCGTTAGAGACAGATATTGAACCCTCACTGAAATATCCAACCACTCCTCTCTATGCCCTAAAAAGATACCACAGAGACGATACACATCTTCCATCCTCACCATCCTCACTGCTATTCCCACTTCCACACTGAAGTCAGTAGCGATAACCCTCAAAAACATGCACACCATCCATTAGTTACAGGTGTTATCTACTGACTCCTGACGATATAGAACATCAAACCTATATATTTTTTACATTCATATTAGAAAATATTTATGCTGAGGCCAGAATTTTAAGCAGTTGTTAATGAAGAACTTTTCAAAATTGATGGGTTTTTGAAAGTTGCCCTGCTGTTTCAAATGGGCAGCCAAGGTTGACTGACGCTGAGTCAGAGAAGAATGTGCTGCATCCGGGCGACATTCTATCAACATTCCAATTACTAAAGTGAAGATCAAGTTCATAATTATTTTGTACATTGTATTAAAAATAATTGAGTTCCTGTCTAAGTTGCTTGTTACAAGACAAATGATATATTACTGAAGAAAATGTTGAAAGTTTTGTTCTTGTTCCAAGGGCTATTAACATGTAAACATGGCTAAAATGTTCAATAGAAAAAAAAAACCCAACTATTTCTATCCAACTAATAAATACAGCCTGTTTGCCACAGAAAAGATATTTTTACGGTCTGCAAAATGGATCAGAGGGAAAAAGCACTTTCTGCCAAAGATACTTCTGGCCAAGCCTGATGTTGTGTGTGTAATCCCCAGGACTCTTGAGTTGTTGTCGGACCTCCACATGTATATGGTGTATGTATGTGTGTGTGCCTTCTTCTAGCCTCCCAAGTGCATGTGGAATATGCGCATGCCCAAACATATACATACACAAATAAATTAATCAATTAATTAAATTAGAGCTAAGTATCATGGTGAGTGTCTTTAATCCTAATACTCAGGAGACGAAGCCAAGTTGGATCTCTGTGAGATTGAGGCCAGTCTGGTCTTCATAGAGTTTCAGGCCAGCCAGTTTCAGAAATATATTCAATTGAGTATTGTATTTTTGTAAAATGATCTTATGATATAATTAATGTAATATAAGATATAAGTAGTTACTACTTACTCATGACTAATTTAAAGTCCAAAGTAAATGAAATGAAAAATTTAGCCCTGTGGTCATACTCTGGAGTAACAGAAGCCATCAGGTGCCACGTTAGACACCAGAACAAGTTTGTTACATGTCATAATTCAGAGGAGGACTGAAAATACTCATGGAGGCTGACATTCTCATCCAGAGAGAGAGTTCTTCAAGGCACTTCACCCTTCCTCCATAACTTACACATATTACTTATATGCTACACTATATATAAATAACAATGATTGGCAGAACATAGACCTTCACAGACAAGTAAGTAATAAACAGCATAGCTACAAGAAAGAGTTGGCAATAAGTTCATGAGTCAGTTTCATTGTGGTAATAAACCATTTATGAGTAAAATAAAATATGTCTAGGGCTGGAGAGATGGCTCAGTAGTTAAGAGCACTGGCTGCTCGAACAGAGGACCTGAATTTAATTCCCAGCACTCATATGGGAGCTCACGACTGTCTGTGACTCCATTTCCAGAGAATATGGCACCATCACACAGACACACAGGCAGAAAGAACACCAATGCATGTTATAAGCATGTTATAATCTACAGTTATAACCTTAAAATGGGAAACACTGTACCTACACTGAGAAATAGTAGGTCCCTTGGTACTGGGGAATGAGGAATTAGTTTTAAGTCATGAAACTATTCAAACAGGGACTGGAGAGACCGCTCGGCATTTAAGAGCCCTGGATGCTCTTCCAGAGAAACCAGGTTCGATTCCCAGCACCCACAGGGCAGCTCACAACTCTCTTCTCTATAAGTCCAGTTCCCAGGAAACTGACACCCTCACATGAATATACATGTAGGCAAAACATGAATGTATGTAAAAAAAGAAAAAGTCAGACAAAAAAAAAAAGTAAAAAGAAAAACTATTCCAATATAGCTTCTGTTACTTTTTGGTTTAGAAATCTTAAATTCACTGCATCTAGATCTGTCAATCAAAAACCCTACATATCAGTGCATAATTCAAAAGACTTAGCAGGATTAAAACTTTTTTTAAACATATACATCATTTAGCAGGTCCTCTAGATAAACTGAAAATTCAGTGAACATTCCTATCCTGGAAGAGATTAAATTCCAACGAAACCATGTCTGAACTCTAAAGGAAGAGGATGGACTGGCACTGGTTTTAATGAACCTGTGGTGGCAGCAGCATGCATCCTTAGTTTCCGCACTTGGGAGGCAGAGACAGGTGGATCTCTGTGAGTCTGAGGCCAGCCTGGTCTACAGAGCAAGTTCTAGAACAACTACACAGAGAAACCCTGTGTAGAAAGAAAAACCAAACAACCAAACCAATTCAACAGGAATGGCATGTGAATATTACATAGAAAATTCAATGTGACATAAAGTTAAATAAGTGTTGCCTTACTTATTTCAGAAACAGACATTTACATATCTATCACATATATACCTCCATCATCTATCATTTCATATCTATGTATCAATCCCATCATTCATCAATCATCTATCTTATATCTATGGCCTATTAACTACCTCCCTATTTATCATGTGTATGTGTGTGTGTGTGAGTGTCTGTCTGTCTTCAAGTTTTCCATTCATTGCGCTATCACTGTTGTGCCAAAAAGAAACACAATGAAGATCCAAGCTTTTCCTTCCTATAAGTGAAATCCGTAATGGTTGCTTTAAGGATTTCTTCCTACAGTTCAGGATAGAGTTTAGTGGTAGAGTGGTTGCTAAGCATGTTGGGGTGGGGGCAGGAGACTGGATTCAATTGGCAGTACTAAAACACACACACACACACACCTTGTTCCCGAAGACTGCAAAAGGCTGTATAGATAATCTACAGCTACAATTCATAAAAATAATATATATAGTCATAATATATATAGTCAGCCATAGTAAATTTACCTACCTATTGTTAACTAGCCTTTATATTGAAATTCTCTTCCCTTAACTGCTTCCTTTCATTGCCTTTTGTCTAATCAACACTCAACCAGTCTTAACAAGTCTCTCACCAGAGGAAACTAATTGAAATATTACAAGAATCAAAGCACTCTAGGTTAAATTGGGATGGATAGATAGTTAGACAGACAGACAGACAGACAGACAGGCAGAGGTAGTCTGAGACATGCTTTGGAACAGCTTCAGTTGGGTTGCAAAGTTGCTGAGGATGAAGACAGGTTTAAGAATGTTCACTGTTAGGCCAGGTGAGATGGTACATGCCTTTAATATCAGCACTCGGAAGGCAGAGGCAGGAGGATCTCTGTGAGTTCAAGTCAAGTCTACATAGTGAGTTCTAGAAAAAACAGGGCTGTATAGAAAGATCTTGTCTCAAAAACAAAACAAAACAAAACTAACTACAAAACAAAAACCAAAAAGGAATGTTCACTGGGTTGCCTCTATTTGATTACCTGCGTATAAATAATTTTAAAGCAATATCTAAAAACTCCAGAGAACTCACTTTACTTTTTATAGCTAGCTTTTGCTACTGTTCCTCCTAGTTTTCGGGGGGGGGGGGGGGGGGGGGAATTAGAGAACAAGATTTAACTGGGAGATAATCAAGTATTCTGGTATTAGAGGGGAAAGTTCCCAGTTTATTCATCTACAAAATTGCGAGCTTCTATATTTTAAATGTTGTGTATATAGAAGACGCAAGCAGCTGCATGCAGTGGTACATTTCTTTAGTTCCAGCACTTGAGAGGCAGAGGTAGGTGGATCTCTGAGTTCGAGGCCAGCCTGGTCTACAAAATGAGTTCCAGGACAGCCAGAGCCACACAATGAGAATAAACTGTTTCTAGACCTGAAAATTAGGTCTTTAAAAGGCTTTCATCTAAACATTCTTAGGGGTATCAAGATGGCTGTTCTAGTTTGCTTTTTCTTCTGTGAAAAACACTATGGCCAAAATAAATTTGGGGAGGAAAGGGTTTATTTCATCAGTTCCTGGCTCTAGTTCAGACCTACGGGAAGTCACTGAAAGAACTTGGAATCAAGAACTGAAGCCCAGGCTCACTGGCTTGTTCCTCATGGCTTATTCAACTGCCTTATACAACTCAGGACCAGCTGCTGAGGGACACTGACACCCACTGTGGACTGGGCTCTCCCACATTGATTATTAATCAATAAAATGCTCACAGACTTGCATACAGAGCAATTGATGGAAACATTTTCTCAATTGAGGTTCCCTCTTCCCAGCTTGTGTCAAATTGCCAAACAAAAACCCAACCAGCACAATGGCTCAGTGGGTAAAGGTGTTTGTCGCCAAGCCCAATGGCCTAAGTTTGATTTCTTGGATCCACACAGTAGAGGAAGAGAAGTGTCTACAAGTTCTCTAATCCCCACACACCTTGCCACATGTGTGCCCTCCCTCGAATAAATGAAATAAAAGTCACAGTTCAGATGATCTCATCCCAAAAAGAAATTTCTACATGAAGAAAATGTAAATTTAAGGAGTCTCTGCTATAACTTTAAAAACTATTTTTATTATTGTGTGTTTATGATACACACATATGAGAGCAGGAGCCAGTTATACCATAGCACACATGAAGTCACTGAAGAACCTCATAGAGTAGACTCTCTTTTTTACCATGTTGGTCCTGGGGACTGAATTCAGGTTCATTAGGCTGTTATAATTATAATTTTAGACAGAGATAATTAAGATGGTAGTAAGGAAAGAGAATATGAAAATATGTATCCTATTGCATCAAAAGTAATAAATAACATGAAATACCAGTTTGGAGTTGAGAATGTTATGCAAGAGATATTTTACAAACGCAGTTGACCATCCAACTTAGATATCTGAAGAGAAACAGCTATTAAATGCTGAAGACTAAGAGGAACCTGGTGAAGAATCTGAAATCCAGGACATGAAAAAGAAACGACTAAGCATTATAAGTAAAAATGTTTTAGATGTGCGTCAGGCATGACAGCATCCCTAAATATATAAGCAAAGGGTCTGCGAAAACAGTTTTAGAACGTTACTAAAAACGAGAGGCAATGGGGTGTGGGTGAAAGAACAGAGAACTGTGAGTTCAGAGCATGTAGTTTAGGGTGGGGATGGCTAGTGGGTAAAGCGCTTGCCCCACAAGCACGAAGACCTGAGTGTGATGCCTATCATCTCAACATGAAGGAGGTGGAGCCAGAGGCTCAGTGGATCTCAGCAGGCTAGCCAAACTGCTGAGCTTCACGTTCAGTGAGAGACCCTGGCTCAGAAAGTCTGAAGGAGAGCCATGGAGGAAGACGCCCTGAGTCAACTGCTGCTCTCTGCTCGCACATGTGCATAGGAGTATGACTATGTACCGAATGAAAGAGGCCACCATAGCCCTATAGGCAGTGGCACTAGGACGGGTGGCCTTGGAGGAAGTGTGTCACTGTGGGTGGGGGTAGCTGGTCTTAGATACTTTGTTGGTTCTTCTTTTTCCCACCCTTTATCCTCTAGGTTTCACCCCTTATCACTAGATAGAAGAGAAAGGAGGATAGAGGAGAGAGAGACAAAGAGAGAGAGAGGACCCTGAATCTAATTTCTTTCCTTTTGTTTCTTCTTTGACCACAGCTACTAACCCTGTGAGTGAACACCGAGGTCTATGGGAGGTCTAGCACTTATGCCCTCTGAAAAGCTCCCGAGATTCCAAATGCCACATCGTCTGCAGCTGGCAAAACTATGCCTCTGCTAGAGCACGAGGCAAATCATAGCTGCCGTGAACTGACCAAGGCAGCCCCACATCCTACACCTGGCATTGAAATGAAAACAATCTCTTATAATATTTCTGTGTCTTTAAAGAAACCCAAACTGCAGAATTCTCACTGCAGGTGGGCTTTGAGGTTTCCGACGCTCAAGCCAGGCCCAGTGTCACTCGCTCTTCCTGGGGCCTGCTGATCCAGACGGAGCATGCCGCCATGCTTCCCACCATGATGACAGTGGACTAAACCTCCGCCGAACCGTAAGCCAGACCCCATTAAATGCTTCCCTTCATAAGAGCTACCGTGGCCATGGTCTATTCACAGTAGTAGAAACCCTAACTCAGACATGTATAGACATATACAACTATGTATACAGGGACAAAAACAAAATAATAAAATGTTTTTTTTTAATGAAAAGAACTTGCAGTTGTATCAAAAGATATGTTTGGGAATCAAGTAATAACTACAGGCATCCATTTTCTCTTCGATTAAACAGTCCCTGGCAGTATGTAAACTTTGGAATTCTACAATCCTGTTATTTGAAAAACGGCTGCAAATACAGTACTTGGAACACATGCCTATTCTTTCGGTGTAACACCCTTACTATTTATTTGGGTGTCAGGACTTCATTTTCCTTGGACGCGAGCTGTGGCTGTGTCTCGGGGCAACCCTTCTGTGGTTGCTTGTCTTCTGCTTCCTTTTCCCGGCGGCAGGCTGATGCCTTGCCAGGCAGGTTTCACTACCTCCTTCCATGCGAACACTTCACCAGAGCACAGCTTACCGCTGTATACTAGGTAGCCATGGCTTTGTCCATGAAAACGCACAGACACCAACCCTCCTCAGTTGTGAGGGCTCCCAGATGAATTTCAAGGGCATGTTCAGCTAGAATGACGCTTCTACAAATCGCGTAGGCTCCCCTTTATCTTCAAGAACATATTCCCAGAACCCCAGTGGATGCAAGAAACCTCAAACAATATCAAATACTAGATAAACAATTTTTCTCCTATACATGAACACTACAATAAAGTTTAACTTACATGTGAAGCATATTAACACATTAACAACCAATAGAAAAATGGAGCAATTAGAACAGTCTGAGAGAGAGAAAGCTACATGAATGTGTTCTCCAAACATTCTCTCAACACAAGCACTACAGTTCTGTGATAATGGATCTAACAGCCAATATGGCTGTCGGGTGGCTAGCAGGTGGGAAGTGTATACAGTAGGAAAAAAAAGATCATTCACATCCTAGATGGTTTAGGGTTGCATGTTACAAGATTTAAGATTTCCCTGTATTACTTCAGAATGTTATATAATTTAATACCTATGAAATTTCCATTCTAAAATTTCCATTTGATAATTTTATACCACAATTGTTGCAACTGAAATTGTGAAAAGGAAAACTGTAATGAGAGAGGATTGTTCTGTATCAATGATTACCTAAATTATGCACAAGAAAAGCAGTTCAAACAGCTGACCTAGAGATAAGCTGGTCAGTTAGATTGGCAATGCCAGCCTTAGCCCTGCATACACACCACACTCATCTCCTTCTCTCCTTTGTAGTATTCCCTCAGGCACAGTTTAACTCAGTACTCCAGAAGTTTCTTCTTACATTTATTAGCATTCACACACATTAAGCTTTGCCACTATAAAAATAACCTGAAATCTTCTCTGGCCCTTGCTCTGCTTTTCCGGCCTCCAGCTGCTTTGCTCTAGCTCCTTGGGAGCAAGCCTCCAGCCTCGTTTTGTGCTTTTCTCAGTCCCAGCTCTCTGCCCCATGACCTATGATGAATTCTTTAAGCTCCTGCTCTGTAAGCAAATGGATGCAGCTTCCAGCATTACTGCTGGTAAGCATAACGAAATCAGCTTACCTCTGTGCCTTAGCACATCCAGTGGGACTATGAACTTAACAGACTACATGCTAATAAATGAATCTTGTGCCTGATTTACATCTTTAAAATGTACAGTAATGGCAATCTCAGCACTTAGGAGGCTGAGGCAATTGGAATCAAGTTCAAGACCAGTTGGGCTACATAGGACATTGAAGTGTGGCTTACGGAACATAGCGAAACCCTGTATGGGGTGCACGCGCGCGCGCGCACACACACACACACACACACACACAGTAAGTAAATATATAAATAAGTGTGAAAAAAGCTATTATAAAAATAACAGAGAAAAACCTTTTAGAATAACACTCATAGTCCCCTTTAACAAATCTCTCTACATGTTATATTCCTTTTGCCTAAAATGATCTCATGAAAGTTCCCTTCCTATATTCCACCTTATTCATCTAGTAAATGCATATTCAACTGTAAATATCCAATTTGGAGTAGTGCTGTGAGAATCAGTTCCGGAGCACACGTGTCTCTGGCTTCTAGATATGGTCAGGATGCCCTGTGTGTTGTCAATACATTCTCACTGTGGCATCCATTATATTACAGCACAGATTCTGTGTATGCTCCACTATCGGGCAATGAACTTCTTGACTACAAGGTTCTGTCATTCAGTTCTGCTTCCCATGAGCCTCTCTGTGCCCCAAAAAACCCAGGGATCATACACTAATTTGAAGTCATCCCAGAAAGTAAGCAAGGTATTTCAACCTTAATTTGAGAAAATCAATCCCCTGCTCTCTCGCACACACAACCATATACACAAATAATTTAATGTCTTTAAAACAAATATCACCAATAATATTTTGCTGCCCACACCCAAACACCAGGTTCATCACAGGGAAGCAAAAGCTTTCCTACAGAGAGTAACTTGGTTTATAAGCCTCTTAAGACTTCTAATGCGCAGAATATTGTTACTAATCTTTTATACTTTTGGCGAAATCTGTGTTCTCTAGGAGGCAAACAATTCCATCTCAAGGTAGTGACAACTGTGAAAATCTAAGACCTGTCCCTGGACCCTTGGAACAGGCATCCAAGGAGCTGTATTTCTCCAGCAGTAGGGTCAACAGTCCCACACAAGCTTTCAACAGATCCACAGGTGGACCTGTACCCTTTAAGATTAAGAAAGAAATCCTGGAGGGGATACTGGGTAGGACCCTAGCAGCTGGCTCTGCAGCAGGAGCTACAGTGTGAGAACAAACACAACAGCCAGGCTGCACACTCCAGGCAGCAGGTGGGCAACTCTACTCTTGGGTGAGTGGGTACTAAAACCATGGGCCACGGGCAAACTGGCTCAGACCAGTGACTGCCAAGATGGCTACGAATCTGACTGCCTCATTAAGCACGCCCTGTAATATGTCAGTTTTGAGGCCTATGTAAAGGAAGCATGAACAATAAAAGTCCCCTACTTACCAAGAAGGCCATCAATATTCAAAAATCTTTCCTGAAAGGGTATGAATATTCAAACTCTTCTCCACAAAAAGAAATGTACATCTTTGCTACTTGGCCAACTATACTTCCGCCTACAGTCGCTCTGCCTCTGATGTAACCCACTGCGTTTCCTTTCTGTAATAACCTTTCATTTTACTGTTGCTTGAGAAGAACAACAACCTATAACCAAGTCAACCAACCAAAAACAATAAACCAAACCAAAAAACAAAAAAAACCAAAAAAAAAAACAAAGAAAAAAAATACAAAAAATGAACACCATAAACCTCTCCATAAAAATAAAGCCTTTTGTGATATCCAACATTTTTGGGCAACAGGAGAAATATTTAATGCTACCATGAAGAAGTGTGCCTTTATTAAAATTAAATTATCAAAAAGACTGAATATGAGATATGAATAATATATGATATAGTCAGTACAATAGCTTAATCTGTTTATCAGACTGGGGATCTGATTTTCTAAAAACATTATTTAATTGTACTGATATTTTATTTTAAAGATACCCTAAAATACTTTCAATGTTAGTTTGCTGTACTCTTTTGATTTTAAGTAAAAAAAAACAAAAAACAAAAACAACAACAACCAAAAACCCAGAAGCATAGCAAATTACTTCAAATATGAAATTAAGCCTTTTGTCTTATGAACAAGTTTCAAGATTTAAATTTATTTCATTTCTTTTTAAAAACAGATATTCACCAAGGCAATGAAGAAATTACTGAGTTTTGTTTAATGAATAGTGTTTCATTAAGCAGACTGCTGGAACATGGTATAAAGAGAGGAACAGCGCATACTGGCTTTTTCTAGTGTGGGTGTCCTGGTATTCTCAGGATCTTTCACCCACTCATGAGTCAGTTTTATATAACACAGTAATGTATAATTTCCCTCCTACTCACAAGCCAACACTTCAGAGATAACATTTTACCCAGTGTTATTTAAAGAATATGGTAAGTTGGAACATTTTAATATTTTTCAAAATGTATAAACAACCAAATTATTATCATGTCAGTAGGAAAGCTCTTTGGCTTCAAAGAAGCACTCCAGTGTATTTTAATGCTATAATAATTAATTTAGGAAAAGATATTTGGAAAGTATGTAAACCGTAACAAAATATAACTTTACTGTTTTAAGATTTTATATTTGATTCTATATATGTGTGTGTACCCATGTGTGTCCATGTGCATGTAAGTACAGGTGCCCGTGGATGGTCCCCTATAGCAGGATCAGAGGCAGCTGTGATTGCTGTGGGCACTGGGACCCAAACCCAGGACCTCTGGAAGAATAGCAAGAACTCCTAACCAGCCTCACTGTGTCGTCCTGGTTGCCCTAGAACTTACTGTGGAGACCAGACCTGGCTAGCCTTGAACTCACAGAGAGTTCACCTGCCTCGGCCTCCCAAGTGCTGGTATTAAAGGTAATGGACCACTTCAGCCCAGTGAGACTTGGTTTTAAAAAAACTGTCATGAATTTATACATAAAGGAGCACTTGCCTCTATAGCCAAAGAGAGATAAAGCAAAGGTACAGGAGCGCAGAGACTACTGGCAAAATCGATAAATGAAATGTCAGTGGCTAGGTCACAGAGGAACACACAACTGAAATGAAGTCCAGTCCAGCCTCCCAGGACCTGTTCCAGTGCAGCTACAAAGGCAGAGCCAAATGGAGACTGGAGAGAGCTAGCAACAGTGCATGGTCCAAGGCAGACTGCCTGGAGCAGGAGCATAACCTCCTAATAGGAAAGGGCGGGTGGGGTCATGTTAGTACATTCAATAGGGTCTGAATCTTACCGAGTAAGTACCTGGGAGCAGAAAATGGGTTGAAGGTATTAGTGCAGAACAGAGCAACAGGAAGTCAGAATCTTAGCCAGTAACTAGGCAGGACTCAGCATTAGTTTTTCAATCAGTTATATATTTGAATATATATTATTTATATGTTATTATGTATTATGGATGATCTTAAACTCTAGTCCTACTGCCTTGACTTCCCAAATCCTAAGATTATAGCAAGCTGTGATGCAACTGCCAGGAAGGCCTCTGTTACACTGGCCACACCCATCATTTTCCAGGAAAAAGAAACCAAGACATACTCCATGCTTTGAATGTGGCAACCTTCTATCTGCTACTTGATAACTGTATATTAGCAATTTTTTTCCATAAGGAATTTTCTAGTTTCCCAAATGTGCCCACAGCCAGTATATCAATTACAAAATGTGTCTCAGTTTCTTTTTCATGGAAAATGAAGGGTGTGGTCAACTTAAACAGAGGCCTTACAGGCAGTTGAATCATAACTTCCTATAATCTCAGGATTTAGGAAGCCAAGACACTAGGATCAGCATTTAAGGTCATCCACAGGGCTGGAGAGATGGCTCAGCAGTTAAGAGCACTGACTGATCTTCCAGAGGTCCTGAGTTTAGGACCAGCAACCACATGGTGGTTCACAACCATCTGCAATGGGCATCTGATGCCCTTTTCTGATGTGTCTAAGACAGCAACAGTGTACCCATATACATTAAATAAATAAATAAATAAACAAACAAACAAATAAATATCAGTTAACAAAAAAAAAGGTTATCCCCGACTACTTAGCATATTTAGGACTAATCTGAACTACAGAAGACACTGCTCTAAACACATTTACAGGAAAAAAAAAAAAAAGAAAGAAAGAAAATGTGAGGCAACAGCAGATCAAGAAAAAGAGACACTCACAGCATAAGGCTTACCAAGGCTGCAAAGATGGAAGTGACAAAGAAACATGGACCATTATGAAGGGAAAGCTAGTGGGCTGTATTACTTGTCTTCGGCTGTGAAGAGACAGCGTGACGAGACTGAAAACAAAAGCATTTAATTAGGGGCTTCTTACATCAGAGGGTTACTTCATGATCATCATGGTGGGAAGCTTGAGGCAAGGAGGCATGGCATTGGGGCAATAGCTTCCATCAGAGTGTGTGTGCACAAACACACACACTTAGAATAGAAATAGACAGACAGAGACAGAGGGAAGCTGGGCCTGCCATGGACTTTTGAACTTTAACCTCTACACTACCCCGTCCCCTGGCTGACACCTTGCCTCCAACAAGGCCATACCCCCTCAGTGCTTCCTAAACAGTCACCAACTAAGAACTAAGCCTTCAAAAATATTAGCTTATGAAGGCTAATCTTGTTCAAAACACTACATACACTAAACAAAAATGAAGTAAAAAAAGAAAAGCACTGTGATGAAAGAAGTCGAAGCAGTATTGGCAAATTTAGGAGACAGGTTGATTAGGAGCAGGTGTAATGTGATTGATGGACATATTTTATGGTTACAAAATTTATCAGAGCCTTAAAAAGTACACACACACACACACACACACACACACACACACACACACACACACACGAAAACACTGTGCATTTCATTGAATTAAATCATATGTGTGTGTCATGATTATTAATCAGGTAGGAGAGAGCCCCGCTCACTGTGGGCAGCACCATTCCCTGGGCAGCCAGCGGTCCTCAGCTGACTGGAAAAGTATGAGCCTCTGAGGCAGCTGGCAAGCAGAATCCTTTCATGGTTTCTGCCTCAAGTTTCTGCTCTGACTTCTTTCAATGAAGTCTGAAGTGTCATTCAAAGATCTGGAAGGGTCATTCAAATAAACATTTTCCTCCTGTAGGTTACTTTTAGCCAAACTGTTTTATCACAGTAACAGAAAGGAAACTAGAACACTGGAAAGTAAAATAGCCTTCAAGTACATAAATACAGAAATAAGGGCAAAACTAAAACACAGCACAAGATGCCATAGACTTGAACTGGATTTGCTAATTTAAAAATATACTGCTGAAACTAAGAACAACGTTCACAACTCCTGTTCTCTAATTGCAGGAAAGGAAAGGACTGGCTGTTCTTTGACATTAGTCAGCTAATCCCTGAGCTGGACACAGAAACCCAGCCAATCCGCAAACATTTCTGTTTATCCGTGCTTCCCAAAACATGGCGTGATATCAGGTAACTGTTCTGGGTAAGGACTACTTAATAATGCAGCCTTCCCAAGTGTGAGCAACAAAGAGTGAGTGGCTCTGGTTTCACAAACATCAATAGCTCCCCCCCGCTCCCCACCTTGGACAAATAGTGGCAAAAGGTAGTAAACTAGAGTGAAGGCAAGCACACGCTGTAGTGTGTATGTGAAGTGCACACTAACAGATAAACACAGAAGCACATCTACACACACACACACATAAAAAGCAAAATACAGAAATAGAAGGGGTAGCAGATATAAAGCAACTGAAGAAAGGGCCAACACAGATGTAAACAGAGGGATGAGGTGAGGTAAGGATGGGAATGAAGACAACACTGGGAGCCGGCCAGGCGGCAGAGTAAAGTCAGGCTGCCAAGCCTGATGCCCTCAGTTTGATCCCCAAGACGCCACATGGTGGGAGGAGAAAACCAAAGTCACAAAAGTTGTCCTCTGGCGTGGCAAGTGGCACATTGTGGCACGTGTGCACATACACACAGACCCAATAAATATATGAATGTGATTCTTTAAAGAGATACTGCTACAGGTAACAAGTATAAAAAAATGTAAAGTGAATGCACAGTACCATACATAAGTCAAGAAGAAGAAAAACAAAGAAAAGTATACCACATAAAACTTCTGAATAGTGAGAACATAAAAAATAATTATCCTTTGAGTATAGGAAGGCCACTGATCTGCTTGAGCTGATTTTATAACCTGCCACTTTGCTGAAGTTGTTTATCAGCTGTAGGAGTTCTCTAGTGGAGTTTTCTGGGTCACTGAGGTAGACTATCATGTCATCTGCAAATAATGATAGTTTGACTTCTTCCTTTCCAATTTGTATCCCTTTGACAGCAGGTGTTGGAGAGGGTATGGAGAAAGAGGAACACTCCTCCACTGCTGGTGGGGTTGCAAATTGGTACAACCACTCTGGAAATCAGTCTGGCGGTTCCTCCGAAAACTGGGCACCTCACTTCCAGAAGATCCTGCTATACCACTCCTGGGCATATACCCAGAGGATTCCCCACCATGTAATAAGGATACATGCTCTACTATGTTCATAGCAGCCCTATTTATAATTGCCAGATGCTGGAAAGAACCCAGGTATCCCTCAACAGAAGAGTGGATGCAAAAAATGTGGTATATCTACACAATGGAGTACTATTCAGCTATTAGAAACAATGAATTCATGAAATTCTTAGGCAAATGGATGGAGCTAAAGAACATCATACTAAGTGAGGTAACCCAGACTCAAAAGATCAATCATGGTATGCACTCACTAATAAGTGGATATTAACCTAGAAACCCGGAATACCCAAAACATAATCTACACATCAAATGAGGTACAAGAAGAAAGGAAGAGTGGCCCCTTGTTCTGGAAAGACTCAGTGAAGCAGTATTCAGCAAAACCAGAACGGGGAAGTGGGAAGGGGTGGGTGGGAGGACAGGGGGAAAGAAGGGGGCTTATGGGACTTTCAGGGAGTGGGGGGCTAGAAAAGGGGAAATCATTTGAAATGTAAATAAAAAATATATCGAATAAAAAAAAAGAAAAAAAATAATTAGAACAATCAATTTATAACAATTATCTTAATTTCCTAATAATAACAATGGTGATTAATATCGAAGACCTACTCATTGCATACAAAAATTATGGGCTTGTGGGAAAAGATGGTGGACTTAAAGTTTCCTTTGTGGGACTGTGAGTGAAAGATGGAACCACAAAGCCAGAGAGAAAAAAAAAAAATCACCAGACAGACAGAGTATCTATCACATGTATGCAAAAGCTGCTGTACAGGGTACAGGTGACCATACAAAGTTAGTAGGAATAGAATTAGTGCAGACTCTGTGGAAATGACTCTGGAGGCTCCTCCAGGCACTAAAAGTACAGTCAGGTCTCCTGGTGCGTATCTGTAATCCTATCACAGAAGGCAGAGCAGGAGGGTCATCAGTGTGAGTTCAGCCTTGGCTACAGGGCAAGCTTCAGGACAGCTAGGGAGACAGGGCGTGGCCCTCTGTCAAAATCAGTTACTGCAATAAAACTCTACAGAACTAAAGATGTAAACCCCATAAGAGCCAGGTCTACCACATCTGGGCACAGAGCTGCAACGGTCAAAGACAGACGACAGTAAAGATGCATGCACATTCAGGTCTACTGAAACCCTCTTCACAACAGCCGAGTTACAAAGTCAGTGCAAATGGTCCACAAGCATAATTCAGCTTTACCAAAGCACAAGGGCCAAAAATACATCATGTGCAGGAAAATGGGTGGAACTGGGGATTACCATGCTAAACAAAGTAAGAAAAACTGAGAAGGATAAAGGTCATGTGATTTCTTTCACATGTAGAATCTATACAGAAGGTAGAAGGAAGATTGTCTGGGAGAGGAAAGGCATCTACTGGAAGCTAGGCTAGGTGACCAGTTCAGCTATACAAACTTGGTGACCTGAGTTCAGTGCCTGAAACCCATGGGTAAAAGTGGAAGAACAGAACCAGCACCACAAAGCTGTCCTCTGTCCTCCAAACTCTGCAACGGCACATGCGCCTCCTTCAGTAATAATTAAAATAAATTAATTAAGATAAACAGGAAGTTTGGAGAGATACTTCAGCATACGTTCTACCATTTTGCAGAGGACCTGAATTCGGTTCCCTCTATCTAGGTTTGGTGGCTAAGAACTGCTTTTAACTCCAGCTCTAGGAAATCTGAAATGCTCTTCTGGCCTCCTTACACACGCATGTTATACACACACATAGACATAAACAAACATAAAATAAATAATTAAAATTAAAATTGGTGGGCTGGAGAGCTGGCTCAGTGGATAAGAGCACTTGCCGTACAAGCACGAGGACCTGAGCTCAAATGTGCTGAAGCTCTATACGAAGCTAGAATGGCTGTGTGTTTGCAAACTCAGAGCTGCTGGGGACACAGACAGGACTGCTGGGGCTTACTAGCTCCCAGTCTAGATCCATGTTCAATGAGAGACAGTGTCTCAAAGGACTAAGAAACAGTGATAAAGCAGGATCTCCAATGCCTTCCTCTAACTCCAGGTAAACATGGGCACACAAAAGCTGTGGACACCACAGGCACACACACACACACACACACAGAGGCACACACAAGCTGTGGACACAGGCACATACACACAAATAAAATATAAGTGACTAAACAAAGATTTCTATGATAAAAGACTATACATAGAATAAATGTATAACTGCATTATAACACATCATAGCCAAATGAAACATATGACTCTTCAGATATAAGTTTAAAATAATTCAAGCTAGGGAAAAAGCCTTTCCTTGCATTAGCTACATTTGTAGAACTCAATGACCGCAGATTGCTAGACTGGGTACTGACTGAAGTTATCTATATCCAGAGCGTCTCCATCCTGGCAGAACATTCCCTTAGACAGCACTTATCCAGAAAGGGGAGCCTGACATACGACCGTGATGTCAGTACAAGCAAGAGGGCAAAGTCAGTCTTTTCATTAAATGTAGAAAGATTAACTGTGCTTGCATATATAAAAGTCAGCTGAAAAATAATTGTGACCTTTACCAGGAATAAAATTATTCTAAGTGAACTACAAATCTAATTGATGTGAAAAATAAAATCAATATTTTAGAAGAAATGACAAGCAAAGGCTTGCCTTTGCACTGAAGGTGGCCCACCGTGTCTCGCTTTGGACAGGGCTCCCTGTTGCCCAGGACTGCTACCATGAGTTACCTAGTTCTCTGGTCTCTGGAGCCACAGCGGACTGTGCTAGCCATTCTCTGGCTCTCCAAAGAGCAAGTGCTATACTGTTTCTGTACAATTTGGGTTTCCTTACGTATGTTCTTATTCTCACTAATAAAATGATTTTAGAGCTAAGATGGGCAGCCCACAGGCAATCCTCATCATTAGTGGACAGCAGGAACAGATTTCTAAAAAGATGTGTTAAAAAAAAAAAGCCAACCATAAAAACTGACAAAAATGACAATATGGCACTAATATGCAGAATTGGATTTAGAGAGATGGCTCTGTGGGTAAAGGTGTCTGTCACAAACCAGAGTTTGATCCTTAGAATCCATATGGCAGAAGAAGAGAAACACTGCTGGACACTGTCCTCTGATCTCTACACATGACCAATGGCACACACACACACATGCACGCACGTGCACACATGCACAGTGAGAAAGAGTAAAATATGAAAATAAAATAAGATTTAGAAAAGGGAGAGGGGAAAGTGAGATAAGAGACAGATAAGTGGGTAAAAGCAGCTTCGGCCAAGCCTGACCTGAGTTTGATGTCCAGGTTCCTTCCACATGGTGAAAGGAGAGAAAAGATTCTCAGAAGGTGTCCTCTGACCTCCACATATACACACTGATAGACAATAAAATAAATAAATGCAATTTTACAAAAGTAAGAATTTATGTCAATCAGGAAGCATCATTAGGATGGTAGAGTGGGAAGCTACAGTGAGAAAAATTTTAATACCTGTTTGATCCCTAGGGCCTATGTGTTAAAGAGGAAGAGAACCGATTCCCATAAGCTGTTTTTTGACCTGCATGTATGTGCCACAGTGAGCACACCCACAGACAAAAAATAAAAACAAACAAACAAAAAAGTTTAAAAAATAGGGAAAAGGTTAAGACAGGCCTGAAATAGATCCTTTCTTTACAGCCCTCAGAAAACATCAACTTGGCTAAAACCTGATTTTAGACTACTAACCTCTAGAAGTGAGAGGGTTAAGGGTTTTTTAACCTCTCACATTTTCATTAACTGCTTTAGTAGTGGTACATTTTTTATGATACCCTCCCAAGCCACATAAATAGTATCTACTAAAGAAGAATATATGTATCTCTTATGATCCACTAACTCTTTTTGTGAGGTGAACATAAGAAAACTCTATTTATGTTTGTGTCAGAATTACTACTGGTAAGACCTTGAAACCCAGAAATAACCAAATGACCATCACTCATTTGGTTAAAACACTCATGCACATAAATAAAATGAAATCAGTAAAACTTAACAGTACAGTGAACATGTTTCATTGCAGTTACACAATGGAATTTAATATGATGAGGATTTATAAATTACAGCCACATGCAAGACTGCAGATTATTCTTACAATGGTGTTAAATAGAGTCATCTTACATGTAAAAGAATGTGTGTCCAAACTACAGCTATATACACTCTAGGATAACTATAAATGCAGATCAATATAAAACCAAAAACTTACTTAAAAGATAAGGCAATTTGGGAGGGAGGGCACTTTTTGCAGTTGCTATGGTTACCTAAATACATACTTCTCCAGTGTAACCTTTTGTGATAACAATAAGATATCAACATATCAAAAAGCTGGACCCATTGGCCTTAGAGCAATAGCTCAGTGGCTGAGAGCACTAGTTCCTGCAGAGGAACCAGGTTTGGGAGCTCATAGCCGTAAGTAAGTCTAGTTCTCCGGGATCTGAAACCCTCTTTTGGTCCCCGAGGGTATCTGGCATGCAAGTGGTATACGTGTAGGTAAAACACTCATGTACACAAATAAAATGAAATCAGTAAAACTTAACATTTCTTTTTTAATTTAAAAAAGCTGGATACAACTGACTATAGTTGAATGGGAAAATAGACGTCTATGGTGTTAGACGTCAGGACAGTGTTCCTTTGAAGGGGAGGGAAGCAGGGATTAGGAGGCAAGCAGACACCAGGTTCTTACTTTTATTTAAAGATGGTCTCAGTATACATCCCAAGTGGGTCTGGACTCCACGATCCTTGTACTTGAGTTGCATGGGATCCGGATTACACAAGCGTGCCACCTTGCATGGTTCGTGAGAGATGGCTACCCTGAGAAGTCCTCAAGCTTCACTTAATATGATCTGTATACCTTTCTATATGTATGGTATAGATCAATAAGAAAAACTACTTTTCGAAAGTTGAGTAGGTTTGTTTGAATTGGATAGCAGATTAGAACTGTGAGAGAAAAGTAAACATTGCCATTATCCAGCTAGGCATGGTAGCACATGCCTGCAATCCCAGCACCCAGGAGGGGACAGGCGAAGTTCTGTAAGTTTGAGGCCACCCTGATCTATATACATAGAGAGCTCCAGGAAAGTGAAGGCTACCTGGAGAAGCCCTGTCTCCAAAAGAAAAAGAAAAAAAGAAGAAGAAGAAGAAGAAGAAGAAGAAGAAGAAGAAGAAGAAGAAGAAGAAGAAGAAGAAGAAGAAGAAGAAGAAGAAGCAGAAGAAGAAGAAGAAAAAAAAAAGCCATTACAGGCACACAGACAGAATAAGATACATTAACAGAAACAGGATACAGTCAAAAGATAAAGAAAGGAATGCTGGAATTATGGAACAAGAGGATAGGAGAGAAATGAAGGGGTACTGTCTGAGAGGTTCCTGGAGTCAGCACTATTAACACTAATCACAGTTTTTCCACGTTCAAAGATTCAAAGTGGGATAAATACCAAAGAAACCATTACATATTCAGGGATGAAGTACACCAAGAACGAAGGATTCCAGAGTTAAAAACTTCAAATCAGAAGATATACCGCAAACAAAAATTAGAGTGATTTGTATTATTAATTTAAATTTTTTAAATGCATAGAAAAATCATAAATACATTCACCAGAATCCAGCACTCACCAGTTAGCACACTCACTATATTTATACTCATAACACCTTGGCCTGTCCACTCCAGCTCCTCTAAACACACCTGTTTTTACAGTGAAGAAATGTGGAAACTGAACCATCAACAGCACAGGTCTTCACCCAAGCTCTCTCATGTTGCTATTGAAGAGATTCTATTTTCTTACTCATTTAAAAAATTATTTCACAATCCAATAAGCAAAAAGTTAATGGAAAACCAATACAACACTGTTCATTATTCATTTGGTAAATAATACTTAAAATATTTAGCTACTGCTATCTTTGTTTATTTTTGTTTTTGACAGGGTCTTCCTATGCACTCCTGACTTACAGGTCTCCTAAGCCCTGAAACTACAAGTACTCACCACCACACCGTCAAAATGAATACATTTAGCTTTGTGAACAGTTCACTTCTTATTTTCCCATTTTATTGCACAGACTCATATTTTGCTGGGAATGGTTACCAGGTTAAGTACAAGTATCAGGACATTACTAAGACTAGTTACTTAAGAGGGAGTAGGCACTGGCTGAGCACTACAGGAGACTCATTCTTTACAGATGCAGTGATGGGCAATAAACCACGCATTTTCCAGTTGGGAAAGCTGAAGGACAAAGTGTTAAGGATGCACACTCAAGACACAAAAAGTGAGTGGCTCGGACGGAAGCACTCCGTGGGCTCCGAAGCATAGGCTCTCTCGTGGAGAGGCACTAAGAAATAATGACAAGCTAGCTAGAGAGGCTAAAGGCCACTGTGTGCCAGTATCTGATGGCATTGGTGACTGAAACCTTCAGGACCTGGAACACAGACATTGTAAATACAGAGCAGTTCAACCCTTAAAACAAAGCAAATCTCCAAAGGAGATGTCTAGCAAGCAAAAATGGAGAGAATCTAGGGATCAGGTGGAAAGAGCCCATAAGTACAAATGCGCACAACATGAGCTAGTACTATGTAAAGAAGATTACAATGGAATCTCAGTGAGAGTATAAGGAATGGAAGAAGTCTCCACAAATGGCACATACTGTGTCATTCCATTACGATGAAGTCCTAGAACAGGACCTTCACAACTGGGCTTGGCATGCTTGGCACATGCCTTTAATCTCAGGAGAGACAGAGGGGCAAAGGCAGGCAGAGCTCTGTGAATTCAACGCTAGCCAGGTTCACACAGTAAGACCCCACCTCATAATAAAATAAAACAATGACAACAATTAAAACACAAATAAACAAAAAGCCAGATTGGGCTGGTGAGGCAGCTCAGCAAATAAAGGTACCAGCCACCAAGCCTGACAGCCTATGTTCTATCACTGGGACCAACAAGCCGGAAAGAGAGCATCAGCTCCCACAAGTTGTCCTCTGATCTCCACGAGTACATAGGCGGTACAAGGACACACAGAATGAACGAATGCAAAAGAAGTTAAACAAGCTTGGTGGTGGGAGCACAGGCCTTTAACCCCAGCACTCGGAGAGGCAAAGACAGGTGCATCTCTGAGTTAGAGGCCAGCCTGCTCTATGGAGCTAGTTCCAGTAGAGTGAATGCTAAGAGAGAAACCCTAGCTCTGAAAAAAAAAGTTAAGCAACTATGAGCAATAGTTAACAGTCTGTACACTTAGCTTAGGTGTGAGGCAGCGACTTACTGTGTGGTGGTTTCAAAATAAGTAAGATGGGTTGAAGTGAAGAAAGGACCGAGGGACGGACAGACAAACGAAACTATCAGAGACTGGTGAAAGGACTCCAGGGTGCCACCCAACCTTTGCTCAATGTTGTTTTATGTTTAAAGTTTTCCATAAAACTGGTAGAGAAAACACAATACATGAAACTATGGGATCAAGAGAACACTATCCATAAAAATAAAGAAAACCACATAAGGGCCTGATCTGAAAGAGAGTATCACATGAATTTTAATAGTTCAAAGATGACACGGTCCCACAGGCTCAAATGTCTGAATGGCTGGCCCGAGTGAATGCTATGGCACTGGGAGGAGGTGACGCTTGCTGAGGTGGGTGGGGCATGTGCACAGCGTCTTCCACACTGAGAAGCAAACTGGGCTTTCCCTTTGCTTTTGTCAGGTCTTCTGTCATGGTGGCATGGTAAGGGTTAACCAATACAGTGAAGTATGCAGTAAAGTGTGCAGGTAGGATCACTATCAGATGGCTGCCACCCTGAACTGGAAAAAAGGAGGAATAAAATGCAACCAGGATGTGTGTGTCATGTAGAGTGTATATTCAAGAAAAGTATCAGCATGAAATCTTGTGAGGCCTCAGTCACTCTAAGACTGAGAAACCTGGAGCCTGACATGGAAGACCGTCTTTAGTCTCAGCACTCAGGACGCAGAGCTTGGGGGAACTGTGAGTCTTTGAGGCCAACTTAGTCTGCATAGTGAGTTCCAGGACAGGAAGGACTATGTAGAGAGACCCTGCCTCCAAACACAGTAAAGATGATACCAGAAGACCTAGGTCTGATCCCCAGAACTCACAAGGCGGAAAGAGGGAGCTTATTCTGGCAAGACGACCTCAACAAGTACACTCTGGCACATACGTACACAAGGGCATGCATAAATAAAACGCCACTAAAGAACAGCGCTGTCCACTGCATTTCCACCTGAAGTATAAGTCAGTAACTGCTTATGGATAACATCTGCTCCATCACAATCGATTTGAATACAGAAAGTCTGAGATAAATGAAAAGACTGGATTTAGCAGAGCTTGGCTTTTTTTTTTTTTTTTAAACACAGTAATTTTTAATTCAGTAATTTTTAGCATGCCTTAATCAAAGCATTATACCTGCCATCTCTTCTGAGGGCAAAAACGATGCCATCTTTTTGGAACGGAAGAAGTTTTGTTCTGAGCTTGTCTGGTAAAAAATCCAGCTGTGTATGTGATTCGCTTGTTAAACCAGAAATCTGAGGTGTGGAGGCCTTCTTCTTGTTACCTGCTGTCAGCATGGTGAGCCTGAAAACCAGGAACGACAGTAAACAAATGGGTGAGAGAGACATCGCAGAACCCCACATGCGTGACACTTAACATTCTTTATACCCGTGCATGTATGCAAATCTCCCTAGACGAGTTAAATCATGTTCCCAGAGCAGGCTGCTAAGAAACCCAAAGGCACTGAGCCCAAAGTAACGACGTAATTTATTGCCAAAGAACAACTCCTCCATTTCATTTTGAAACATAATATAGCCATACCCATTTCAAACAAATAAATACATCACTGCAAGAAAATCATATATCAACTGGATTTTTACAAAGCTAACAACATTTAAGCCTTTTGAAACTTTTTTTTCATTGGTTATGGTGTGTGGACTAAATCCAGGATTGGAAATCCTAACCCAAAAAGTGCTCTACAGTTCCTTCTCAGAAAAAAAAAAGAACGTATGTTTTAGGTGCTATAAAAATTCTTTGTATGGATGTCTCAGTGGGCGACAGTGCTCACCTGAGTCTGATCCCCAGGCCAGGCCAAAAAACAAAGTTCTCTTCTGAACTTTATGTATGCACCAACACATGAAATAAAGCAATCAGAACAATAGCTACTGTCTAGAAAAATTTGGTGAAAGATTTAGTAGAATTCACTTTTAAGTAGTTCTCTTAAAAAGTAAGACTTGCACTGGGCATGGTGGTGCCCACTCGGGAGGCAGAGGCAGGCAGGATCTCTACAAGAAGACCAGCCTAGTCCACACATTGAGTTCCAGGCCAACTAGGGCTACATGGTGTAAACTTGTCTCAAAAGGTAGGTGAGGGGGAAATGATATACAAGAGAATCCTGAAAGTCATTATGATAAAATCCTGAAAGGTAAAACGCCCAGACCATACAGCCAAAACAAGGCAGAAGGGAGACCAAAGTGTGGGTGGGGCTTTTCTCCCTTTTCATCATAGGAAACATGTCAGGGTGGTACATTTTGCTTTGTGGCTAAATCACAGTAAAAATACCTGTTTTTAACAGTCAGAATATTTTCCCTAAAGAGAACCACAGTTAAAAATGCTTAACACCCCAACCTCTTGATTTCCTTAGTGTTATGCATTCAGAAATATGAATCTCAGTGTATGCATACATATAGTAGACTCTGGCTATATAATAGTAAACACAGATGCTCTTCTGAAAATCTTCTACAGGGAATTTATATTAGGTGGGATAGAACAAAGACTTGTAGATCTGACACGCACACATACACACGCACACATATATGTGTATAATATATATACACACATTTAAAAGGATATATGCCCTTTATATAATTTTAATATATGTGCATATATTAAGTAATATGCACATATACTAAAATTGAAGCCTGAATGATTGACTTAGTAACCAAAGCAAAAAGTGTCCTTGGAAGAAGTACCACATGTACACGAGCCCTGGCTTGGGAAGCAAAGGAGGCCCCAGGAAAGACATCTTACTGGCCCTTCCGCCTGGATCCCAGAACAGAGGCCTCATGGCTCTCATCCCGCCACTGGACAACTCTTCTCAGTCTAAACTTTAGTCCTCATCAACTTTTAATGGCAGAATGAAGTAGAGCTCAGTTCCTGTAGCTTTCTCTCATAGTTTTAAATATCTTTTAACCTTCAGATTTATATACCTAACAAGGCATCTCTAGCTGGCAAAGTGGACTTCTAACTCTTGCAGATGTTTGTTTCACTTGAGGCCTTATCCATTGCAACCATCCTGGTACTCGTCCTCCATGCTGTCTCAAACTGCACATCCACCTATCAGCAATGCCCCTGATTCTATATCCGAACTGTATCTAGAATCTCACCAATTATAATCTACTTGCCACCACTGTCTCTAGTCGGAATTCCTGGAACAATTTAACTGGTATTGGCCATTCCGCCTTTTCCTTAATCCTTTCTTAAACATAGCAGGCAGCAAGGTGCTTTGGAAAGACCTCTGGATCCCATCCTTCTCAGTGCACCTCTGTAGTTCTTCCTCTACTGAGGTCTCAGGCCCTCTGCTGGCTTTCCATCTTAGACCATCCCCACCCCCTACCCCAAGGGCCTCACCTCTCCAACACCTACCCACTTTTCTTGTGCTAATAACTTGTACTTTCAGGTACAAAGATATTGCATTAGCCCTTTTGTCTGAAAAGCATTTCTCCCCAGAGACCTGCATAACTGCCTTCCTGTGTCCTTCACACCTTCCACCAGGTCATTTTATCAGTAAAAGTAACTTATCTGCATTATTTAAAATTCTAACTCCTCAGATCTCTACCCTGCTTCACTTTTTTTTTTCCTTCCTGATAACACCTATCAGCTTACAAAGAACTACATAATTTACATTTTTGCTGTTTATTCTGTTTTTCTTGACATGGACATAAGCTTCATTAAGGCTTATTGGAACTTTTGCTTTTTTGTGTAATGAGGGTAACCTAGAGCCTTCCTTGTGCCTGCTAAACAGGCACTCAGCCACTGAGTATCATATTTTTTTAGTCTACTTTTTATTTTAATACAGGATCTGACTAAGTCAACCAGGTTGGCCTTGAAGCCAACAACTCAAAGATTTTTGTCTGTTTTGCTTACTAAGGTTACACACCTAGGAGGCTCTGCCAATGAGTACTCAATATTGTCTCTTTAAAATTCCAAAGGACTGGCTGGGTGTGGTGGGACACAAGCCTTTAATTCCAGCACAGGGAGGCGGAGGCAGGTAGATCTCTGCAATAGAGACCACTGTTGTCAACAGAGCTAGTTTTAGGACAGCCAGGGCAGAGGACAGAGAAACCCTGTCTCAATCAATCAATCAATCAATCAATCAATAAAAATCAATACGTTTTCAAGTCCAGAGGGCAGAACAGGAACTCAGGATGAGAAGGTATAAATTGTGACCACAGTATGCACAGTGCTAGTGTTGACCTAGCGTGCAACTTGAGTTTATGAGATGGAGCAAGGCAGGAATCAGGGGACTAGTACAGTGCTATGCATGTACAAGTCACTGTAGAACACGCAAAGTACACACTAAGTCCAAACTGTAACATAGAAGTTTGTGCATTTCCCAGAGTGATTAAGTGTTAAGGCCAGTGCCCTTAACAGCTAAGATATTCTCCAGCCCCAATCTAGCTATACTTATAGTCATAAGTAAACTAAAGCCTAAATTTAATAAACTGGAATGTTTTAGTGTCAAAATTTAATATTATAAAATAGTATATTGATTACAATCAACAGAATTACATAATATTTTCTGACTGCTTATCACAAAGCTTCCTAAGCTGCCATATCAAACATCAATTACTTTAAAAGCAAAAACACCTTTCAGTCCATAGATAACTGTTTTCAGGATAATGATGAAATAGCCCTCCCCCCCGCCCCCCATTTATTGGAAGGCAGCTGAATGAAAAAAAGAAAGAAAAAGAAAAAGCAAGGTCATGACTGCTCCTAGGTATGGTGGAGGAGAAAGTTTATAATAGATAAGTGGGAGAGCACAGCCAGAGGCAGGGGCATCTGGAGAGTCCTGAGTAGTCATGGCCCTGAGCCCTATGAAGAGAAGGGGAAGGAGAGGGAGAGAGGGAAGAGGAGGAACTAGGAGCAGCAGCTGGGAGGCCAAACCCTAGAAAGAGAAGCCCAGCCCCCAAGGCTGAAGAGTTCGGGGCAGAGGCAGGGGTATGTCAGCCATGACCTGTAACAGGCAGGGACTGGGGGATGCTGGGAAAGCCTGGTATGTTAAGTAGGTACCTTGGCCTTTGGTACCAGGTTTGAAACAACAGGAGCTATGCTCACCAATATACCACTAATAATATCACACCAACTCCCACCTGTTTTTTTGGGGGTTTTTTTTGTTTTTTGTTTTTTGTTTTTTTGGATTTGGTTTTTTCCAGACAGGGTTTCTCAGTATAGCCATGGCTGTCCTGGAACTCACTCTGTAGACTAGGCAGGCCTCAAACTCAGAAATCCGCCTGCCTCTGCCTCCCAGAGTGTTGGGATTACAGGCATGTGCCACCACCACCCGGCCCAATGCCCACTTATAATTTCATCAATAGAGGCACTATGCTAAGACAAAATCTTCTGTAATTCTCAAAACAACTTACAAAGCACAAATTTTTGTTTTGCTTTTTTCAAAGATTTATTTTATATATGTGAGTACACTATGGCTGTTGCTGTCTTCAGACACACCAGAAGAGGGCATCGGATCCCACTACAGATGGTTGTGAGCCACCATGTGGTTGCTGGGATTTGAACCTCTGGAAGCGCAGTCAGTGCTCTTAACTGCTCAGCCATCTCTCCAGCCCTTTGTGGTTGTTTTTTTACATTTATTTATCCTGTGAGGGGTTCTACAAGTCTTTGAAAGTACTACAGCATCTGAGTAGAGATCAGGGAACTTTGGGGAACTAATTATCTTTCCACCAGATGAATTCCGGAGACCAAACCCAGGCCTTCAGCCTAGGTAGCAAGCAGGAGCCTTTATCCATAATGCTATCTTGCTAGACCACAAAATATTGTTATCGGTGTTAAGTTTCAAACCCAGGACAAAAGAGGTACCTACTTAACATATCAAAGTGGACCTGGCCTCCAGGCTCTCCCAGCAGCCCTCAATCCCGGCTGGTTACAGGGTGTGGCTGGCATACCTGTCCTCTGTGCTGAACTCTCCAGAGCAGGGGCTGGGCTGCCCTTTCCCCAGAAGCTCTTCCTTATATAATCCAGCCGTTTAGGTTACCAGCCTCTTTTGTGCCTTTGCCCTCTTGTCTACTGTACCTGGTTCCCCTCTTTCCACATGCCCTAGCTTGACCTTTTATCAATAATAAACTTTCTACTATACCTAGGAATAGTCATGTTCCCTTTCTTTTCTTTCTTTCTTTTCATTCAATCTGCATGTTAAAATTGGGACTCTAAGCTAATAAATAATTTACATAAGTCTCAGAATTGCTGATGATACTGAGTCTAGGACTCTGATTGGTGTGATATAAAAGTCTGAACTTTTCCATTCTACAACACTGCTTCCAGATCCATCATCTGACAATATTTAAGGAGTGCCTGCCACATGACTGTAATCCCAGTACTCAGGAGGCAGCAGGAGGATCAGGAGTTCAAGGTCAGCCTCAGCTAGATAGGGAGTTCAAGGCTATCCTGAGTTCATATAAAAACAAGAATAAGACCAAAAGCTAGTTCAGTGATAGAATGCAGGAATCCTGGTGCTAAGTCCCTAGCATTTACAAAATAATCCCAATTTTGTTCTTTATGCCAAAGAATAATACAAGTAACTATAAACATGGAAAAAAATATAATGATATATTTTTTGAATACTAAAGTGGGAAACTACTTTTGACATCACAGATAGATACTACAAAAAAGAAAAGACTGTTAGATTTAAACGCTAAAGTATTTTAAATTCATTTCTTGGAAAAAAGTTATAAAATAAAATTTTAAATGTCAGTAAAGATTCTCAAAATATATGACAAACTGAAAATACTGAAGTCTGTCTGTCTGTCCATCTGTCTTTCTTTGTTCTGTCTGTCTTTTTCCCTTCAGTTTTTTGAGACATGTATGTAGCCCTGGCTGTCCTGGAATTTGCTCTGTAGACCAGGCTGGCCTCAAACTCAAGAGAGATCCATCTGCCTCTGCCTCCCAAGTGCTGGGAGTTGAAGGCAAGCACCATCATGCCTGGTTTGAAGTATTTCTTTAAAAATACCATGATGCTAAGACAGCAACAAGCTACTATACACACAAACCATGTTCAACCCAGTGGGGTACATATAGACACAAATTAACAAGTCACCACTTTACAATCAGACTGGATAGAGCAGAGAAATAGGGAATGGAGAGGGGGGGAGCTGAAGACAAGGCTCAGAGGGTAACATGTTTGCTAGACAAGTCTGAGACCCTGAATTTTGACCTCCAGAGAACCCATATAAAATTAAACTGTAACCCAAGCACTGGGGTGGGGGTGGGGGTCAAAGAAAATAGGGTCCTGGCAGCTCCCAAGCTAGCCAGCCTAACAGACTGGGAAGCTTCAGGCTCGGTGAGAGTCTGTCTCAAATAATGTAATGGGGAAGAGACGGATGAAGACACCCTAGAGTGAAATTCTGGTCTCCATATGCATCCACACAAGGCAGTACAGCTGCAACACACACACACACACACCAGAAACGAGTTCTCTCGTACAGTGCTATTGTAAAGAAAGTGGAAATATTCCTTCTGGAGAATAATTTAGGAATTAGAGAGACTCTGTGGCAAAACCTAAAAGTAGTAGATGACTCAGTGGGTAAAAGCTCCTGCAGTCAAGGTCAGTGACCTGTTTGCTCTCCAGTCCCACAGGAGAGGAGAGAACTGACTGCCCCAGGCTAAGCTCTGAGCCTCCCAGGCCACAGTGTAGGTACACAGTCAGAAATGAAGGATTTGCCCTCCCATACTTGATGCTGCACTTGCCACAAAAGCCAAGAAGGGAAAGCGATCTAAATGCCTGCCAAAGATGAATTCATTTATAAAATGTGATGTGTAAGTGCCAGGGACTCAGCCCTGCAAAGGAAATCCTCCCACAGTCTACATGAATGAACTACAGAGACATTAAATTAAATAAGCTAGTCATAAAATGTCAAGCTGCAGGATTCTGTTCCTTCACATGAGATATAAGATAAGCTCTTGGAAACAGAAAGCAGGACAGTGTTTGCAAGGAGTCAGGGAAGAGAGAAAACAGTTTTTTTAGCTATACATTATACAATACAGTATTGAACAACAAGGTACAAATGGTTAATGCACTGTAAAGTCCACACTTAAAGCTTAAGATGGTAGATTTTGTTATATACTTTCATTATAGTAACAAAAAAATTACTATTTGGAAACTATAAATAGCCATTAGCAAGAAACAGGTTATATTTGAACTACAGCATGGAATAAACAAAGACAATAATATTGTGATAATCAACCCACTGCGCTGTAAATAAAGCAGTAGCATGCCATTGTAACAGGTCATTCTGTACCCAGGATACGAGCTACAGAACTACAGAAGGTCATTCTGTAGAGGGGAACATGATCAGGTACTGGAGGGTAGGGGAGGAACAGGACTAAAGCCCTGATGGCCAGCAGAAAGAATCAAAACAGGCAACCTCAAGAGGCAGGAGGTGGGAGGGCCCTCTAGAATGTACCAGAGACCTGGGAAGTGAGAGACTCTCAGGACTCCAAGGGAGGGACCTTGGATGAAATACCCCACGGTGGGGAAAGGGAACTTGTAGAGCTCACCTCCAGGAGGCATAAAGTGAAGTATGGGGTCACCATCCCATAATCAAAACTCTGACCCACAATTGTTCTTGTCTGAAAGAACTGCAGGGACAAAAATGGAGAAGAGCCTGAGGCCAAGGAAGTCCAGCCACTGGCCCAAATTGGGATCCAGCTCAAGGGGAGGCCCCAAGGCCTGGCACTACCACTGAGGCTATGGAGCGCTCACAAAAAGGGACTGATCATGGCTGCCCTCTGATAGACCCAACAAGCAGCTCAAAGAGTCAGATGCAGATATTTACACCCAACCAATGGACAGAAGCTGCTGACCCCTGTAACTAGGGAAAAAGGTGGAAGAAGGTGAGGAGGAGGGTGACCCTGTAGGAGGACTAACTTGGACCCCTGAGATCTCTCAGACACTGGGCCATAAGTAGGCAGCATGCACCAGCTGATACGAGGCCCCAATACATAAAACTGCCAGGTTTGGACTGAGTGAGAGAAGATGCACTTAACCCTCAAGAGATTGGAGGCCCCAGGGAGTGTGGAGGTCTGGTGGAGTAAGGACATCCTCTTGGAGATTGGGGGTGGGGGTAGAAAATAGGATAAGCAACAGAGGGCAGAACAGGAGGGAGATAAAGACTGTACTGTAAATAAAAAACAGTCATTCCGTAGAGATATTGGAACAATGGGCCAGTGGTTAGGAACACTTGCTGCTTTTGCAGAGGACTCAGGTTAGATCAGTAACAACTATAAGGTGGCTCACAACCATTTGGAACTTCTGTTTCAGGAGATCCAATGCCTTCTTATAGGCATGTCCATGGGGCACATACATGCATGCACTCAGACACATAAAATAAGTAAACCTTTAAAAAAAAAAAAAAACCAGAACAAAGAGTAATACCTTCCTGCTAGGCATGGTGGTGACAGCCTTTAATCCCAGTATTCCAGTGGCAGGGGAAGACTGAGCTTTGTGAGATTCCTAAATATTTGAGAAGCAATGGTTTGGAGTTGAAAAATCAAACAGACCTGGATATGTATCTCAGGTCCAGACTGTCTAGAATAAAGGGATCAGACTTTAAAGTCTTCTGAGCGTCAGTTCTTCAATTATTAAACAATACTAACGCTGAGGCTGGAACACAGTGATAAAGCACATATCTAGAAAATGCAAGGCCCTCAGTTTGTCTCCAGCACTAGAAAAATAAAGCACAGGAAACACACTAAACACACTTAGCCCTTCTGGGGCTCAGATAAAACATTCAGAATGACTGTCATCATTACTACATATTACTACAGATTTACTCTGGAAGGGTTTATGAAAAAAATCCCAACTAAGCATTTATGGAAAATGGTAAATGAAATTCTAACACCTATACAGGGATGATGCAGCTCAATATGCATGTAACACTCTCGAGTGTGCACGCGCATACACACACACACACACACACACACACACGCACGCACGCACGCACGCGCGTGTGCTCAAAAGTATGACATTGAAAAACAAAAACAAAAAAGTAAGACAGCTTTGTCTGCTTGGAAGTTACAGATATACTTCTCTTTCTAGGATTCCACAAGTTAGGACTGTCATCCGCATCGTGTATAAAGCACCTCTTATCAGTTCTGGACAGACTTAATACTTCAATAAAAATAATGGAAATAGAAAGGCATGTTTTTTAAATCTAAAGGTAGAAAGCAAAGAGGAAACCAAATCTCAACACACAAAACATAACTATGAAGATGCTAAATTTGGAGATATTAAAAAGACCAAGTAACACAAATATTGTTTAATCTTTCTAACTCCTTTTAAACCAAAAACTTACCTTTCTGTGCACTGTTCAACCCTTTAAGTCTAGTATATTTACCACTTGTGTAAGTGTTCAATAAATATTTACAAGAAAAGTAAGACAAAGTCTCCATAAAAATGATGGAAGAGACTTTGAGAGGCAATCAGACTTGGGGTGATAAATCTGGTATGCCTCCTTTGGTAACTTTACTAGGTTGGGAATTCTGAAGCCTTTTTGATGTCTTTTTGTCATTGGAGTACTGCAGGTGTCGCTTGGCCGACACTTAATATGATGGATGGATTACTCAAAGAATGACAACAGTCGGACCATTCCATTATTCTAAGGATTCTGCGCATTCTTCCTTCAAAGGCAACTTCTGGAGACTATTTGTATAAATGGGAGGAATTAGCTCAGAATTTCCAAGTCCTTCCAGTCAAACTGAGGATATGAACCCATACTGCTTCACTTACAGTGGCTAAAGGCAAATTAAAGCATCCTCTACAAACTCAAAAGAGGTCTAATCCACTAGTGAGAAGATCTGATTAAAAAAAAACAACAAACACTGGGTCTGCAAGACTAAATAAACAGCAAAGTAAAAAAATTACATTATGGGCTCGAGAATTACACCCATGCCATTTCAGATTTCTGTGTGGGTTTTTAGGGGGAGGGGCAGTGCGGGGGGGGGGGATTATTTCAGACAAGATGAATTCTGTATTCCCAGCTGTGTTAAAACTCACTCTGTAGCCCAGGCTGTGAACTCGCGGCGACCTTTCGGCTTCCGGCTGTTACAGGCATCAGCCAAATCCACTACCCACTCTTTTCTTATAGAGCAATTAAAGTGCAATCAATTTTCCATCTCTTGCCCTACACAGACCGCCAAAACTGCAGCACTAGCTTCGTAATCTTCAACTCCCGCCAAGCTTTTTGCAAGCTTCTTCAGCTAAGCGGAAGTGACGCTAAACGGATGCCCTAGAAGTGGGAGAGTTCAAATACCAACACTCTAAAAGACTGTAGTGTCTTGAGAAAACTCCCAACCCTTTTATATTCCAGTTCCTTCAGTGAGGCGAAAGACCTGATTAGAACCTTGCGATTTCATTCTCAACTCCAAATTATTCAAAATTTTCTTCTTACACATCTGGACAAGTAAGTTGCACGGGAACCTCGCACAAACTACAATTCCCATGAAATGCTACCGGAAGCAAAATGAGGACACAGCGGCAAAGCATCTTGGGAACTGTAGTCTCACGAGCCAAAGTGCTCAGAAACCCTCCCTCCACCAAGACTGGAGGAACCAGGTGTTCAGCCTGGAACCCGTTACCGCTAAGGGGCGGAGCCACATCCTTAAAGCCTTCCTCTCATCTCCCCACATAAAGGACAAAATAGTCTTTTCATCCTTAAAAATTTCTATAATCATTCCCTGAAGAAATATAGTTGTCTTCCATATCTCCAGTGACTAAAATCGCCCGGAACTCGCCCACTTCAGGCTCCTACTCGTGGGAAAAGGTGGCTCTTTCACAAGTGGGCAAAATGGCTGTCTTCCTAGCTTTATCATTGGTTATCTCTTGCGTCCTTCAAGGATGATAACTTGCCCTGGATTGGTGTTTTTTCTTTTGTGGGTGGAGATAGACTTAGTCCCGTTCTCCCGCTGCCTCGCAGTGATAATGGGGTGGAGCGAAAGTGGTTTCTCAAACGCTGATTGGATCATCTTTATGTCACTCAGTATTCATCTAGCGTATGAGGTAGGCTGCTTTCCGTCAACGCGACGAAGAGGCGGGGCCACTGCGTGGTGGGAAGGGGCGGGATTCTGCCGCCGCGGCTGCCGCTGGAGCCGGTGTCCGGGCTGGTGATGGGGTTAATTCCCTTCTGTGAGACTCTTCCTTGCAACCAGCCGGCCCCGCCGTCGCCCCGCTGCGCCGCGCTCCCGCCACCTCCTCCTGCTCCTTCTCCTCAGTAACGCGGGTAAGAGATGCCGTCCCCTCCCCCGCGGCGCCCCGGGAATAACGCGCTCTCTCCCCTCCCCCGCCCGCCGACCGGTAGCGCTAACGGAGCGGGAGAGTGAGGCAGCCAGGGAGCTAAGCACTGAGGAGACGGCGTCCCTCCTCTCCCGCCCGCCAGAGGCCGTCGGGTTCTGAGGCGAGCCCTCTAGTCGTCTCCACCGCGCGGTGCTCGCCTCTTCGCTGGGGGCCATGTGCAGCGCCAACCCCTTGAGGCCTAGCGGGGGAGCTGGGGACAGGTTCCCCGGGCGTCCCTGCTGCAGCTGCTGCTCTGGCGAGCCCTGGAGATCCGGGGAGGACGGAGGGGGAAAGCAGCCATAGTCAGGCCAGGCTGGAGCAGGGGCCGTTCGCGGAACTGTTCTCCGGGGCCTGGCGCAGATGCCCGCGGCTGATAGCCCCGCTCCGGAGAATTGTCACACACAGCAAAAGGGAAACAGCACGTCGTGCCTGTACTGCTGGGGCGGGGGGAGAAAACAGTGGGGAAATTAGCAAGAAAGTTGAATGACTGTCAGAGCCTTGGTCGCTGATGGACGGACCTACGGGGACGTTATGATGTTGTTAATCCCCCTCCCCCCTTTCCATCCCCGTTTGTTAGAAGTTTTTTTCTCCTTGTGGTTATTATGTACCAGAGATTGTCACTATTGTCTGAACTTGCTTTTATAGAGAAACAAAATTGGGTCTGGCTGGTGTGACTTCTGTGAATTGGGTCTTGAGCGAGCAAGTCTCCTAAACTAGTTAGAGGTGAAGAGGTATCTTCCAAAACAGTACTGCTGACTAAATAATAAGATGCATTTCTGAAGAAGAAAAAAAGAATTTCTAGCATGAATGAATACAAGCAAACACACATATCCCACCCCAAAGGTTATAGTTTGCCCGGGTCAAGTTAAAGAATCCCATCCCACACTCCCCTTTATTTTGGATTTTTTTACTGAGACAGGATCTGTCTCTCTCTGTGTAGCCCTGGCTGTGCTGGTACTCACAATGTAGAAAAGGCTGGCCTTGAGCTGACAGAATCCACCTGTCTTTGCCTCCCAAGTGCTGGGATCAAAGGTGTGAGCCCCCATCGTCCAGCCTAAGAAACCCCTTAAATTTGTCATTGATTCCAGGAGCATTGAGTCATGAAAAGCTGAACTCAACATGGAAGACCCTTTCTTATAATACTTGGACCAGTAGGGTTCATGTAGCTACACATTTAACTGAAGAAATAACATTCTCTTAAAATTTTACATCTTTATATTTTAGGGAATTGTCTTATAATTGCATCAGATTTTGATAGTGTGCCGATCTTTTCAAATTCCACTCTGCTTTTTCTCAGCCTAGGAGAATGTGAATGGACCCTGTAATCTATAATAGACATGGCTACAGACCACCCCATTTCCAAGATTTACTTGTTCTAGAGTAAGCATTGGTTCTGAATAAACAATCTGTGCTTTGAAAGACTATTTCTTCAGGGTCACCTTAGGAATCTGCCATGTTCTCAAAATAATGTAAATAGATACAGAAGTAAAATCGATCCATTAACTTGGATTAAGAAGGAATCTGGTTACATGTTACCAATTTTTTTAACATTGTACATAGCGTTGGGAGATTGGTTCCCTCAGCTCCTCCATTAAGTTCCCATAGCATACATTCCCTAGCATATTTCCCCAAACATAAATTAATTGGTAATTTATGAATTGTATTTTTAGGTCTCATGAATTCTTTGCAGTTAAGGCCTCATGAAAATATAGGAGACTATGTTCTTTTACTTGTTGTGGGATCATTTTATAAGGCTAATCTAACCTAACCTCAGTTAAGTTTCCCCATGTGTATAATGGGGAAAATAATGCTTAATATATGGAGTTGTAAATAGAATATGTAAAGCTACTAGGATATGTGTCTCTCACGTATATATTTGTTACATTAAATATTTATCTTTGTTTTCACATTTTCATATTTAGAGAGTGAATTTGCTGTTCATATGCCCAGACTATTGTAGCCTCAAAATCTCTTCTGCTGTTGAGTATTATAGGAGTGTTAATGTACACAGTGGCTTAAAACAATACCTCATAGCCATTTTGTTTGTTTGATTACATTTCCTGGGGTGCAGGGCGCAGCACAGAAGTACCGTGATACATTTTAGGGGGGTGGAGGAGGACAGGGGTAAGGTTAACAGAAATCAGTTCTTGTTCTATCTTATTGGTCTCTGGGATGGAACCACTCAGGTGGTCTGATTTGAAGGCCAAGTGCCTTTATGCACTAAGCCATCTTGTTAGCCTCTAGCGGTTGTTTTGTTTTGTTTTGTTTTTATATGCAGACAGCATACATGATATTGGTCATTGGTATGAAAGAGAATTTTGTCTTATACAAGATCTTTTTTCCTTTTGTTTAAAATTTCTACATTTGGAACATATTTCGAATAGATTGCCGATGATAAAAATGTACTTTGTGTGGTAGTAGTAAACTGTTATAATGTTGTCTCACTTTACTTTGTTAATATGTTTCAAGGTCTAGTTTACAGTTGCTATTGGACTCATTCTCTTACCACAAAAAGCAAGTGACTGATACAAAGTTAAGAGAAAGTTACTTTACCAGACTATTAATTACCAGACTGTTGCTTCGTGTTCTTGAGGTTTATTAGTTTACTTTTGCTTTGTTTTTGTCCCCTCAGTCTAGGGATTGAACCTCTCACCTCACGCATGCTAGCGAGTATTCCAAGGTTGAGTTAAATCTTTGCTCTTAAGTTCCTACTCCATTGTGCAGCAGTCCTTGGGTTTTTTGTTTTTGTTTTTGTTTTTTTGAAATAGCATGTTTCTCTCTGTTCCCAAGCATTTTTGAAAGTATAGTTTTCACATATAAAGGTGTCCTTGGAGTTGATGCAGCAGAACTAATTTAAGATTAGCATGCCAACAGTTGTGTTATAAAGTGTTGCTTGTAATATCCAAGGTTGACAGCATCTGCCTAGCGTGCTGCTAAGTTATTGAGCTCTCTGCACTTGGGTGTTTCACTGAGGGGGTTTATCAAGTAATTAAAGAGATTTTCTTGTGAACTGATGTTTTAAATGTCCAGTTATAACCATTTGGGTTACTATTAAGCTGTAATTCTTATAAGTAAGGAGGTGTATGGAATACTATGCAGCAATAAAGGGACCCAAGCTATAGCAACAGAAATAACAAAATAAAAAACAAAAATCTTAAGCAGTTACATACCATATGGTTCTGTTTATGTAACATTCTTGAAATGAGAAAAATAGGATGATGATGATGGGAAACAGGAAGAAGAATGATAACTTGGGGTGTGAGGTGGTAACAGACAACTCTGTATCTCCATTGGGGTGGTTGTTTGCTACATGAACCCGTATGTTTTGTTTTTTGATTTGGAGTTGTTTGGAAATAGCATTTTACTATGTAGCCCTTGGCTGGCCTGCAACTCACTATGTAAACCAGTGAGGATTTTAGGGTTTTTTTTTAATTTTTTAATTTTTTTATTTTTTTGGGGGGTCCCAGGTAGGGAGTGTAAGACAGGATTTCTCTGTGTAGCCCTGATTGTCCTGGAACTATTTTGCAGACCAGGCTGACCTCAAAGACCCACCTACCTCTACCTCCCGGAATACTGGGTTTAAAGACCTGCACTTCTACTGCCAAGCTCTGAGTAGGTTTTAAACTAAAGAAAAAGCAATGTCTTAGCTTTGATAGTAAAAGATACACCTGTAATGGCATTAGACGAGGCTACGTGAATGGTACATTTTAGATTTTGCTATCCTTTTTTTTTCAATTTCCTGTGAACCTATAGTTATTTAAAAGTTAAAACATATTGAATATGTTCTCATAATTTTACAGGCAAAGTATCTGTTTTTAAACATGTCAACTGTAAAGTTTTGTTCATGTTTTGTATATTTCATTGCAAAATTTATTGTTATGTTAATGTTATCTGAGCATAGTAGAAACTGACAGCAAACAGAACCTGGGTGTTGTGATTTCACATTGTATGCATTATAGAAACACATCAAGCAGACCCAAGGTGTTCTGTTTTCATGTTGTATGCATAATAGATGCAATAAAGACCAAGCCATCACATTGTATGACTTGTTTCTCTGAGTACCAGTTACTTCTTTTTTCCTATCCGCCTGCCTGCTGCCCTCCCTCTCTCCTTTACTCCTTCCTTCCTTCGTTCTTCGCTCCTTCGTTCATTATATCACAGCTTTTGTTTTCCAACTCTTCTTCACACAAACTCAAAAGAATCTGTGTATCAATCATCAATACTGTTCTTTGGTTGGTTACTGAAATGTGGTTTTTATTAAGAGGCTATTCATTAAATAATAAAATATTTTATTTACCCCTTTTGAGATAGGAACCTGTCATCATTTTTGTACCCATGTTTATTGAGCTTTTAAAAAATGTATCTACTAGCCAGGTGGTGGTGGTGGTGGTGGTGGTGGTGGTGGTGGTGGTGGTACAGGTACACCCCTTTAATGCCAGCACTCAGGAGGCAGATCTCAAAATTCAAGGCCAAGCCTGGTCTACTCATCCAGTTCAAGGACAGCCAGGGATACACAGAAAAACCCTGTCTCCAAAAGAAAAAAGAAAAAAATTTATTTACTTTAAAAAATTTATGTGAAAAACCAAAACATTTTTATGTGAATATGTTGAATAATTATATGAATTTATATGCACCAAGTAAGTGCAGTAGCCTGTGGCACCAGGAAAGGGTATTAGATCTTGAGGAACTGGAATTACTGGTGGTTGTAAGCCACCATCTGGGTGCTAGGGACTGAACCTATGTCCTCTGCCTGAGTAAATGGTGCTCTTAACTGCTGAGCCACCTCTGTAGTCCCATATCTAGTTTTTGTCTCAACACATTTTTTTCAAGAGTTTTGGGGGTGGGTGTAGGGGACGCTGTTGCGGGGGGGGGGGGGGGTGTTGAACGGTCTCAGTACTGTGGTTGGAAATTTGTTGACCAAAAATGAGGATGTTAGCACACTGTAAGTTTTGAAATTAAAAAAATTTGAAAATTCTAAAACTGTTTAAATGTGTTGAAGGAGGGGGTTGTTTGACTGTCCAAGGTCCCCCATCCCATGTCTGTTTTATTACCATATATCTTTTAATCAGTAATAATTTTGTAAAGAATCCAACTTGGATTTTCATCAGGATTATATTAAAGCGTAGGCAAATTTGTATAATACTGCCATCTTAACAATATTAAATAAAGTATATTTACATATTTAAAGACTCACTAGAATGATAAGCTTATATGTTTACATAAGTAACATTGTATGAAAAATAACTTTAAAACAATTGCATTGTTTTTTTTTATTGATATATTTTTTTATTTACATTTCAAATGATTTCCCCTTTTCTGGGTCCCCACTCCCATTGGTTTTGTTATTGCCTAACTTTTTATTTATTTATTTATTTATTTATTTATTTATTTATTTATTTTAATTGCCTATCTTCTACTCTGGCACTTTCCCTGATAGAATATGTGGTTTTGATTAAAATATAAATAATATTTGAGTCTGCAGAATGTGGCTCAGAGGTAAAGCCCTTGTCTAATATGAATAAGGCCTCTGGCTTTTAATCCTGGCAGAATGTGCATCTCAGGAACACATACGTAAACACAAACACTGAAGAGGACAGTGTAGTGATGCAAATAGACAAGGGAGAACTAGATGGACCTTTTGAAAGACTCCTGGTGACCCCATGCTGGATCTCAAACTAAACTTATGAGAAGTACTTAATCCAATGGAAACCTTAAGTCGTGGTTGAAAGAATCTCCTGCCATTTAGGATTTTGAGCAAGTTGTAGTCGGTCAGTAAACTTGATAGTACCAAGACGAGTTGAATTCACATAGCATTCTGGTTTTTTTTGTTGTTTTGTTTTTGTTTTTGTTTGGTTTGGTTTGGTTTGGTTTTCCCAAACAGAGTTTCTCTGTATAGCCCTGGCTGTCCTGGAACTCACTCTGTAGACCAGGCTGGCCTCCAACTCAGAAATCCACCTGTCTCTGCCTCCCAAGTGCTGGGATTAAAGGTGTGCGCCACTCCTGCCCGGCTACATAGCTTTTTATTACACTAGTCTTTTTGGTTTGGCAGAGTTTTGGAGAGTTGCTATGTTTTAAGATTTATTTTTATTTATGTGTTTGTGTCTGTTGTCCAGATGTGTGAGCTCCTGCAGAGGCCAGAAGAGGATAGGAGATGCCTGTATCTGGAGTTACAGCAGTTGACTTTGATGAGGGTTGATACTTGATGAGGGTGCTGAGAACCAAATATGGCTAAAGTAGTAGTTACTCTTACATGCCAAGCCATTCAGCCTTGCTTGCTTTTAGACAAGGTTTTGCAGTTGTTATGGTTGAGTTCAAGTTGGTGTTCTTATCTTCACCTCCCAACTGTGCCACTGTGACTAACTTTTGTTGGTGGTTGTGGTGGTTGGTTGATTTTGGTTTTTTTTCCTGGATAGGATTTCTTAGTGTACTGGCTGTCCTAGAATTCTCTCTGTAGACCAGATTGGTCTTGAAATCAGAGATCCTCTTGCCACTGCCTCCTGAGAGCTGGAATTAAAGGTTTGCACTGCAACCACCCTCAGCCATGTGGCTAATTTTATTTACTGTTCTCTTATGAAAAGAAAAGAAAAAGAAAAGAAGGAGTGGATAAATAGAACTAAGGTAGGGAGGAGGTGATACTCAAAATTGGAGTGAAATAAAGGCCTCTCAATTACATAAAATCTTCTATTTACTGTTGAAGAGCAAAGGAACCTGTACAAATTCTATTTTAATTAGAAGATGGTGATTTGTCATGTATTTCCCTTGCTAAAATAGTTACACATAAATGGCTTCATATTTTTAGGGAGTTCATAAATACTGAACCAGATAATATACAAATTACGAAAATGAATTCCTAGTCAAGAAAACAGTGTAACATTCCATTACTATTTTAACTGAGTTTATCTGCAACGCTTAAATGACACTGTTGCAAAACAGGACATGATGAACACATTTGACAATCAGTATATGTTTATTGGGAATTTAATGTGTCCTGTCCTGTCCTGTTTATATACAAGAGAGGCCAGCCACCTTTGGCCTCATGGTCTACTGAGACTAATTTTATATATGCATACACACACACACACACTATGTCAGGAAGAAATTGTTACAATGGAGGGAAAAGATTGAGAGATAAGTAATGGAGTTTAGGGCCAAAGTAGCCAGGGAAGAAATCTCTTGACGTAAGAAAGAGTGGAATGACGTGAGGGCCATAAGACAGAAAAATGAAAAGCATTCTGAGGCCTTATAATGGGTGAATTGAAGCACCGTGGGCGAGTATGAAAACGTATTTATAGAGTTCAGAAATGCTTCAGTTGGGAGGCAGAGGCAGGCAGATTTCTGAGTTTGAGGCTAGCCTGGTCTACAGAGTGAGTTCCAGGACAGCCAGGACTATACAGAGAAACCGTGTCTCGAAAAAACCAAAAAAAAAAGAGAAAAAAAGAAATGCTTCAGATCTTTTCTCTCCATGCATCAAGGACTCTCTGCTTCTCACTTAACCAAAAGATGTCTAAGCTATTTATAACGTTGCCTGCATTTAAATAAATTTTATATCTGTGGGTATGAGAAGTCACTCTGACTCTATTGAGCTTAGTCTAATGGATAACTGGGTAACTTTCAAAGTCTACTTTTGGTGCTGGAGAGATGGCTCAGAGGTTAAGAGCACAGACTTGCTCTTTCAGAGGTCCTGAGTTCAGTTCCCAGCCATCACATGGTGGCTCACAACCATCTGTAACAGGATCTGATGTCCTCTTCTGGTGTGTCTGAAAGCAGTTACAGTGTACTTCTATACATTAAATAATTTTTTTAAAAGTCTACTTTTTCTTTCCTTTCTTCTTCCAGAGAGTATGAATGGAAGTGGAAATATATATATATATATAAATGTGTGTGTGTGTGTGTGTGTGTGCGTGTGCGCGCGCGCGCCTTTAGAGCAGGAATGTGCAGATTGTACATAGAAGTCAGGCAAATAATCATTTAGTCTTTGCTTGTACTATTCTAGTGACAAAAACACATTCCTGAGGGACCTTTTGTCTTTACCTGTTATTTTTTTTTTTTTACCTTTTTATTTCTTTCAATTATCCTGCATTCCCTCCCCCCCTGACTTGTGTGAATGTGTGTCTCTCTGCCTCTCCATCAGTCTGTCTCTGTGTTTCAGTTCACATGTGTGTGTACATGTGCACTAGTGTATAGATGAAACCCATTTTGAAATCCAGTGTAAGCATGCCTATACCACTGAGATAAACCCTTAGTGCTTACTTTTATTGTTGGAAGGGAAATGAATAAGCAGAGGGCAAGACTCCAACTGGTCCAGAAACTAATGAGGTATCAGAAAGGTACACCATTGTCGTTGTGACCTGCTCCTCTCCACAAGACACTATTAGAGAATAGAAATTAGGTATGAATAGAGTAGGGGACTCTACTTGCTTCATTGACTCTAATGCTCTCCTTGAACTTGGCCTTAAAAAGAAGAAAGTTTTAGAGGAGTTAAACATAAATTTTCTCAGAGATAGCTCCTGTTTATACTTCCACAGGCTGTTTACCCTTCTTAACCTTATCTATTAGTATGATATTTACTTCATGGCTCTTTTTGCTATGTGATGTGGGCATGTACATATGTATGCACATAACTGTGGTTCACACAGAAGTAAGAGCACAGCCTTGAGGAGTGGGTGCTTTCCTTTAACCTTTAGGGTAGGTCTTAGGAATCAAATTTAGGTTGTCAGGCCTGCTGAGCCATTTCATTGGCCCTTACAAAGTTCTCCATTTACCTTACCACTGTCGTGGTCAAATAAATGGCAGTTAAGAGAATTGACTCAAGCTGGGCAGCGGTGGCACACACCTGTAATCCCAGCACTCAGGGAGGCAGAGGCAGTCGGATTTCTGAGTTGGAGGCCAGCCTGGTTTACAGAGTGAGTTCCAAGGCAGCCAGGGCTACACAGAGAAACCCTGTCTCGAAAAAACCAAATCCAAACAACAACAAAAAAAAGAGCGAGAGAAAATTGACTGAAATGTTACGTGAGGTTCTATATGCCACTACATTATTAGCACCGTACACTTTAATTTTAGAAAGGTGTTTTCCAGTCTTTTCTAATATAAATTTTTTCTTGGTTTATGAGCATCTTGTGAAAATTTATGCAAAATTGTAATATTAAGAGATAATTGATAATTTTTTGTTTAAAAGTTCCAGTAAGTTCCCAGAATTGTCTACAAATCAAATTGTTTCTGTCATTAAAGATGTACCTCTGCTCATGACTTGATGTGGGTCCATTTGAGGTCAGATTGTCAACATTATGAAATCTCCAGCTTTCACTTCTCTTTCCTTTCTCTTCACTTTTGTTATTTGCTTTGTGTCAGTTTTGGATAGAATTGCTTAAAGGACAAAATAGGTAGAGCCATTGAAAAGGAGGAGTAAGGAACTCAGCAGGTGTTTTTGTTTTGTTTTATTAATTAAATTCACTACATGCAACTCAAAGGAGTACGTGGGATTTATAATGAAATTTAAATAACTATTAATTGGACTTGCTTTACTACGCTCACGGTTTGAATGCCACTTAAGGCTTTCTCTTGTTTCTTAACTCTTCACTTGATGTTTTTGTCTTCTGAGACACTAAATCATAGGAGTTCTCAGTTACTGGCAGGAGATACAGTCCAAGACCCTTAGTTCCAAAGCGTCTGTATACTGATTTCTTTTATTTATTTATTTATTTATTTATTTATTTATTTATTTATTTTATTATGTGTAAGAAGTACACTGTAGCTGTCTTCAAACACACCAGAAGAGAGCATCAGCTCTCCTTACAGATGGTTATGAGCCACCATGTGGTTCCTGGGATTTGAACTCAGGCCCTTGGGAAGAGTAGTCAGTGCACTTAACCACTGAGCCACCTCTCCAGCCCCTGTTTACTGGGTTTTTTTTTTTCTAGTCATATAGCCTTTTGAAGTTAACTTATAACTTCAGTATAATATAAGATTAACAGAAATAACTAACAATAAAATAGAGAACTATGCTCTGTAATAAGAGGATAATGTCTTTCTGTCCGAATGCCTTACTTTGCTCGTCTTGTTTGATGAGACAGGGAGGTGAGTGACAGACAAGGAGTTGTGATTGGGCCGTTTGAGCACAGATACTACAGCACCAAATAATCTGATTGCTGAGATGGCTTCTAAGTGACTCGGGATCCAGTAGCTAGTTGTATATACAGTGTATCTGTACTAATCAAAGGGATGGTGTGCTCCTGCCAGGGTACTGGGTGTGACGGTCTAAGATTTTATTGTGCCATTTAGAATGGAATATACGTCAAAACTCAGGAATTGTCAATTTGGGGGATTTTCCACGTAATATTTTTAGAGCGCTGTCAACCATGACTACTAAAACCATAGAAGACAAAATTGTCAGTAACAGAGGACTGCTGTCTTTACCTGAAGTGAACACAACCAGTGAACTTAAAATACAGGCCTTCAGTCTCCCAGGCTAACTAGCATCATGCTTACCAAGTATAAATGATTTTAGGAATTACTCCGTGCTTTTCTTTACCTCAAATTTAGTGAAGGCAAGGTTACTAGTGAGTATTTAAAAATCAATTAAACTCCGGGGTTTTTTATGGTTCTTCCAGACTTTATAACAGTACTCATACAGTAAATATTAATATTCTTCAGAACTGCTCCCAGTGTCTCACATGTCTCTTACACATTACTTAAGGTCAAGAAAAATACACTAGTGAATGAATAATTGGCATATCATGTAAACTTTAGAGTTCCCTTTATATCTAGGTGATTTACTCACTTTGGTTTTTAATAGTAAACTTGGCCTGGCAGTGGTGATGCATGCCTTTGATCCCAGAACTTGGGAGGCAGAGGCAGGTGGATTTTTGTGAGTTGAGGCCAGCCTGGTCTAAAAAATGGGTTCCAGGACATCTAGAGATGTTCCATTAAAAAAAAAAAAAAAAAAAAACCCTTCCTTCAAAAAACCAAACTAAATAAATAATAAATAAGTCTTTGTGCTGTAGAGGTTGGTAGGGTAAAAGGCTATCTGCTACAGGAATACCAGCAGTGAGCCAGGACAAAGAAATGGAACTGTAACAAGTACTTATACTCTAAAAGCACAGCTATTTACTGTCACTTAGTGTAGGTCATCCATGTACCCATTTTAAAAACTCACCAGGTTTAATATATTACAGTCAGGTTTTGTTGTTGCTGTTGTTGTCTGATTTCTGTCGTTGTTGTTATTGTTATTGTTGTTGTTAATGGTGGCTTGTTTTGAGAATGATGAAAAAGGGGAAAGGACCAGCTTCAAAATCTCTTCTTTGGTATGATAACTAATTAGGATGTGGATATTTTGGGGGGTAGGCATTAAATTATATTATTTTGCATGTGAACATAGCTTATTGACACTTAGCCAAGTCATGTGTAATTATGATTTTGCCTGTTACACTGTGAGGTTTTAAGAGAACGTCTTTACTCATAGAGTTCAAGGAAATATTTTTTTCTGATTCTGTTGCTTTATAAAATTTGAGTGGCATGTCAAAAATAATTGCTAACCTGATTTGAAAATTAGTTTTATTATCTGATTCACTAAGCTTTATTTAGATTTTCAGTCAGTATTACACTGAAGATAAATGTTTATTTTGTAAGAAAATGACAACTCATTTGTTAGTGTTAATTTTAACAACTAGATTATGAGCTAGGTAGTGATAGTGTATACATTTAGTCCCCACATTCTAGAGGCAGAGGCAGGCAGATCTAAATGAATTCTAGGATAGCCAGGGCTACACAGAAACCCTGTCTTGAAAACCAAACAGAAATAACAAAACTAGATTATAAACGAACCAGAGCTGTTTAGTTCTTGTAATTGCAAAATAGCAAAGTTAGTTTCTCTGTGCTGTATCTGAGAAATAATTTCAGGCTATTAATTAAAGAGGTTTTGTTTGTGTGCATTTATAGATCCCAATAGAAAAATTTCAGCATTGTGAGAGTAAGAAAACATAACCATTTTAATTCCTAGTTTATTGTAACCAGTATTTCACATCCCTTCCATGACTTATCCCATGAATAACTTTTCTTGGTTATCTAGATGATTTTTGTCTCTGAAAATCTTTGTGAACTAAAGTACATTCAAACTGGAAGAAACTCAATTAGATTTCATTATGAAATGAAGTACAGTATTTGATTCCTTTTTCATAAAGTATGTTCTCTATGAAACAGGAAGATTGATTGAAATTTCAAGGCCAATTTAGGTCTTATAGGAGGATTAGGCCAGCCAGGGGTGGATGGCAATTTAAGAGTTGTGTATGATATAACATACAAATAATTATAAAATTAGCCACTAAATTTTTTTGTTTTAAACTGCTTTGGGGGCAATTCATAAATCATAGAGTTATGAATTTGAAGTATACAGCTCCGAGTTGAGTATATTCACACGTTATAGCCGTAATCCAACTCTATACTCTTTATTGTTCCAGATAGAAATCCTATATCCAGCAGAGATCGTTCCCACACACACCCTCCCCCATTTTAGTGTAAAATAAGCAGGAATCTTTCTGTCTCACATTTGTCTGTTCTAGTCATTGTATAAATATGGCATTGTGCAGTATGTGGGTCTTTCACTTGGTGTATTTTCGTTTTTTTTTTGTTTTGTTTTGTTTTGTTTTTTGGATTTGGTTTTGTTTTTTGTTTTTTGTTTTTTGTTTTTTTTTTTGAGACAGGGTTTCTCTTTATAGCCCTGGCTGTCCTGGAACTCACTCTGTAGACCAGGCTGGCCTCGAACTCAGAAATCCGCCTGCCTCTGCCTCCCAGAGTGCTGGGATTACAGGCGTGCACCACCACCACCCGGCTACACTTGGTGTATTTTCAAATGTCAAGTTTCACCCATATTGCAGCATAGACCAATGTTATGTTGTTTATTCTGCTGAAAAGTGTCATTGTGACATTTGTATCGAATTTCTTTTAAGATGTTGGATATTTTTGGTTTTTATTTTGGGTTATTATGAAATCAGTGCTGTAAAGCATTCTTGTGTGATTCTTCATGTAAGTATATTTTCATTTCTCTTGGGTGTGTATCTGGATATAGAATCAATGGGTTCTGTTTAAAGAACTGCCAGACAGTATTTCAAAGCAGTTCTATCATTTCACATTCTCATAAGCAGTATGTTACAGTTTCAATTCCCCCATCCCCGGTACTTTGCCATTACTTGTTATAAATCTCTTTTAAAAAATATATAATATGTATGCTAGTAGATGTATAGTGGTATCTTATTTTGGTTCATATTTGTCTATGTACTAAAGATGTCCAGAAGCTTTGTATGTGTATTGGCCAGTGATGATTTTATGTAGAGTTTAATAGCGTTAATATCTAGATGTTGTCTATCATATCTATCCCACAGGTACTCGGGATTTGAATGTGTAATCCATGTAAAATTACTGTATGGATATGAACACATTAAAGGCCTACTTCTAAAGCCAAATCAAACAGTTGAATAGTTATTTTTTTATTACACCAAAAAAGGTCTGCTGGGGCGGTACTGTAGTCATACATACCTTTAATAACAGCACTTGGAAGGCAGAGGCAGGTAGATCTCTGAGTTTGAAGCTAGCCTGGTCTACAGGTTAAGTTCCAGGACAGCCAGACCTACACAGAGAAATCTTATCTTAAAAAACAAAACAAAGCAAAAGAATTCTGTATCTGTATATGTACCACTGCGTATGTGTAGAGGTCAGAATGATTCTCCTTCCACTGCATGGGCCCTGGGGATGGAACTAAACTCATCAGGTGCAGCAGCTTAGCCTTTACCTCTGAGTTATCTGATTAGCTTTAAATTAACTTTTAAATTAGTGTTTCTCACACTTGAAAAACTAAGCAGTAACTAGTTTAAGAAAATTTCAGTTTATGCTTGTTTTCCTACCATAAAGTATAAATTTGTCCTCTTTTACTTGAACTATATCTTTATTTGGATAATAAAATTTCTCATTGTTGTTCTTGTTTTAAATATACTTTAGTTAAAAGTAAGTATTTAGATACCTACTGCCTTGATCTCTACATTATCCTGCTTCAGTAGAATGCTGAGTTCCATCCATCTTCAAGTGATTGTAGAAAAGCTGAGATTCTGTTTCTTTCTTACTTTTTTTTTTATTAAGAATTATTTATTTAATTTTATGAGTACACTGTCACTGTCTTCAGACACACCAGAAGAAGGCATGAGATCCCATTACAGATGGTTGTGAGCCACCATGTGGTTGCTGGGAATTGAAGAGCAGTCAGTGCTCTTAACTGCTGAGCCACCTCTCCAGCCCTGAGGTTCTGTTCCTTAACAGATGTGCATGACGTTGTAAAACATAGTGATCGCAGGTTGGAGCCATGTAAGAAAGCATGAGCAAAGCTGAGCTCAACAATGTTCTCCTTCAAGTCTAATGAGTGTAGCAGATGTACCTCATATATATAAGCAAGAGATAAGAACTAATGGGGAACTGGAGATAGATGGAAGATGGAGTTTTTGATTTTAGAGCCATTAGAGAATGGCATCACAGTTCTTTTAATGTGGAAGTCAATAAAGTTTTCTAATACTTAAACATAGGTCATTTGTAAGGCCAGAAATGTTTGGTTTTTCAAGGCAGTGTTTCTCTGTGTAGCCTTGGCTGTCCTGGAATTTGCTCTGTAGACCAGGGGTGCCTCAAACTCACAGGAGGCCTGCCTCTGCCTCCTGAATGCATGGAATCTGGGCTTAAAGTCATGCCTCCACCTCCTTGATAGGCCCAACACTTTATTTTATTTATTTATTTGTTTATTTGTTTATTTATTTATTTTGAATGTATAGGTGCTCTCTTTGCATGTATAACTGCATGCTGGTAGAAAGCATCAGATCCCTTTAAATAGATGGTTGGGAGCCACTATGTGGTTGCTGGTAATTGAACTTAGAATCTCTGGAAGAACAGTCAGTGCTCTTAACTGCTGAGCCATCTCACCAGCCCTCAGGCCAGCATTTTTAAAGATAGTTGTACTTTCCTAAGAGGTATTTGATGCCTAGCTGAGTTTTCAATTATATTTTTTTATCTTTGTCTTGCAATTATATAACTATTGTTGAGAGTATGAATGCACTGAAGTCATAGATATACTAATTGTTGTGGAAAGATTGTTTAGAACCATTCACACTTTCTTATGTGAGATTGCCTTTTAGAAATAATGCCACAAACTTAAGAAATGACTCTCTGTAACTCACCATTGTTACTGGTGTGTGATTATTCATTAGCTAGAAATTTGAGACAGTTCTTTAGGCCATAACACTAACAAAATATATACTGTCTTCAGTGTAATTACTTACATAGTATATTTTATCCAAAAACTCTTTAAATCAATGAAAAATCTGTTAACAACTTTTAAGGTATGATTAACATACAGTAAACTATATACATCCAAAATATATACTTCAAAAGTACTTTTTAATATATAATTTATTATTCTTTTTTGTGCATTGGTGTTTTGCCTGCATGTATGTTTATGTGAGGGTATCAGAATCCCTGGAACTGGGATTTACAGACAGATGTGAGATGCTATTTTGTATGTATGAGTGTTTTACCTAAACATATGTCTGTGTACCACATGCTGTTCCTTGGACCCTGAAACTGGTGTTACTGATGGTTCTGAGCTGAATTAAACTCAGGTTCTCTGGAAGAACAGCCTGTACTCTCTTAAGCATTTAGCCATCTTTCTAATCTGAAAAGAATTTTTTCTTTTTTTCTAATGGATTGCTGGTCAAATTTGTCTCCTAATGAGGATCTAGATAGAGAAATAAAATATCTCCCCTGCTAATACCGATTTGTCAATTTGGTTAAGACACACCTAGTATTGGTAAGTCATACTAATTCATGGTACATTATGGCAAAGAACTTGTCTGTATTTCCTTTGTGCCCTTAACCTTTGTGTGAAACTAAATTTAAAGATGATAGTCTATTACAGTGAAGAAATTTTAGGGTAGCTGACATTTAGGCTGCTGTCTGGTTAGTACTAGCTTTTTAAAACCAGACTTATAGTCTGATTTTAGAAACAAGCAGTGCAAAACAATTTGGAAAACTTGTGAGTTTGGCTAGGAAAGAAGTACAGTTAAAGTTGTGGACAAGGAAAACTTAGTTCTTACTGAGCCATTAAAAGAAGCCAAATACTTGACATTAGTACAATAGAAAAATGTCTCAGAAATTGACCATACCCCACTAATGGCAAGCAAGTCTTATATCCCACTACTCTGTGCCCAGTTTGCCAGACAGTGTACTGTTGGATATAATGTTTGTCTTGCTGGAATTTGTTATTTAGTTCCATCTCTCCTATCTGTACCCTTCTTCCTTTTTGAAATAGTTATGTTTACTGTTCTATTTTTGTCTTGGGAGTATATATTTTGTATAGGCTCACAGCTAATAATTGTCTGAATCTCAGAAAAGGACTGGGCCTTTTGTGGGTTGCTAGAACTGTTAAGACTTTAAGGACTCCTGGAACTAGATTGAGTACATTTTACATTATGAGACAGAGGTGAGCCTTTGTGAAACAGGTGCAGAACGCTGCATCTTGAATATGAAATATTCATATATGGTCGGTTTGGTTGCCAGATGGTTGGTTTTTGCAGAGTAATGGACCCTGATGGCTCTTTCCTAAAAACGAATTGATGTCATGATTAATTTTTAATATAACATTATTAGGAGATGGTAAAAATAGGAGGTAGGACTTGGTTGGTGGAAGTTGATCACTGGGAGTGTATGTTCGGAATATGTATCTTTCCTCTACTTGTTCATTTCTGTTTCCCAGTTGCCATGAGGTAAGAACTTTGCCAGGCCATGGTCTTTTTCCATCATATTCTACCTCACCACAGGTTCAAAAATAGAATCTGCTGACCACAAGCTGAAACCTCTGAAACCCTGAGCCAAAATAGATCTTTCTTCCTTCGAGTTGTTTTTCTTAGGTGTTTGTTATAGTGATGGAAAGTCTGACTAACACACATGTTAATCTGAGAAAAAAATGGCACAAATTACCCACAGGATATTTTATATTATGTTATTTTCAAGATTTGTGCATTTTGTGGAGAAAGTACTCTTCTACCTAAATTCTGTGCTAGTGTCTTTTAATATATACATCTTTAAACGAGAAACTGTGAGCAAATACAAGCATGTCATATTGGTCGCATGAAATAGCAAATGCTCAAAGCAAAGGATTTTGCTAGACTGAAGAATCAGATAATGTTGTGAGGAGGACAGTAGATCATGAAACAGAAAGACCAGTAGAAGAAACAGTACTTTGGAGCCAGAGCCTAGAGAAGAGATGTGACTCATCTTGAGGTTATGGCTTGAAAGGGAACAGTCACAGGACATGGTGACATTAGCTAGGTCTCTGGGTTTATAGCTTTGCTACTTGCAGTGGGCCACATCAGAAGCATGCTTCATAGATATGTGTGTACTGAAGCTTGCTTTCTGTTCTGGAACAGATGTAGTAGAGCACCTAAGTTTGATTGAGCTACCTTTGCAGCTAGGGTTGATTATGACCATATAGTTACTCTACAGGTAATTGCTGACTTAGACCTGCATCTTTACTTGGGAACTTAATAATAGCACCCAGACATGAGTTCTGTCTAGCAATTCAAGTACTCAAACCACTAGTTTGAGGCTTGTGACCTAGAATGTCATGGCCTTGTTTCTTGTTGCTTAATGCTTTTAACTGGTTTTCTTAAGAGTGACAGCTTTGTTACACAGAACACAAAGAAACAGTTAAGATGCCCAAGATGGTGTTTCTTAGGGATTCTATTGTAGGGAAGAGATACCACAACCACAGCTGCTCGTATAACATTAATTGGGGCTAGTTTACAGTTCAGCGCTTTAGTTCACTATTACGATGGAAAGCATGGCTCTGCATACAGGGAGACATGGTGCTGGAGAAGTAGCTTAGAGTTCTACATCTGTATCGGCAGGCTGCAGGAAGAGAGAGTGACACTGGACATGGCATGAACATCTGAAACCAAGGCACACCTTCTAATAGTGCCACTCCCTGAGTTTATGGGGGCCATTTTTATTCAGACTACCACATACTGATTGATGAATCACAATCATCTTTGTTTCTTATTGACTGGAGTGGTTTTACCTGTCAGTATTACCAGTGTTTGTTTCTTGGAGGATCAAACTTAAGTGAGTTTCTTCAAGAGATTCTCAAGGTGACTGATGTAGACATTAGGGATACTTGAGAAACTCATGTTTCTTCCCACTTAGAATTTATTTTTAGTTCACTGGCTAACATTGTCCTATTTTAGATTGGGAAAAAGTGACAATGTAGTTACTAAGAATACTACACTTGGTCTTAGCCAGAAATCTGAGAGGTGATAATTGTTAAGGAGAAGGAATACTAACCTGAAAAAAAAAAAGTTGCTCTGTTATGCCATACATAAAGTTTTCTTAATAAGAATGTTTTTAAATAAGAGATTAATACCCCTCATTTTTCACTTCATACTTGACTGAATCCACTGCCTTGATCTTAACTCATAACTCCCACATGGTCTCCTTACTGTGTGTTTTTCTGGAGTATCAGTGTATTTAGCCATGTAAACTTTAAATGACTAAGTACTCATGGGAGGAGGGAGCTGCTCCCCAATTTCAGCAGAAGGTATGTCTCTTTTTCAAACTTCCCAACTTTCCTTAGAATTTCTCAGTTCCTAACCACATGTCAGAGACTGATGGGCAATAGAAAATGCTTGCCCACAGGGTGGCACTTATGATCCCATTTCCATCTATCTGTATTATTCTCATCTTTGTTGATACATTTTACGTTTTGCTTTTAAAACAATTTTTTAATGAAAAGAAGATCGCTTTCTCTCAAGGCAAAAAAAGGAAGCATCTTTTAAAAAAAATTTTGTAATTTGTTTTGGGGGGAGTGTGTGTGTGTCTGTGTGTGTGTGTGTGTGTGTGTGTGTGTGTGTGTAGTGTTTTGCTGCATGCCTATCCCAGGAACTGAAGTAAAAGATGGAGTCACAGTCATCATGTGAATGCTGGGAATTGAACTCAGGTCCTCTATAAGAGCAGCAAGCAGCTTAGTGGCTGCTGAGCCATCTCTGAAGATCCAGCATCTTTCAGAATGTACCTTCACTATCTTTCCCTTTGAGATTTCTGATGAGAAAATATTATGTATGATAGCACTGGGAGGCTGAGACAGGAATGTTATTTGAGTGTAGTGTCAGAAATCTAACAAACTGTACCTTTTAAAAAGGAACATGCAGGCTAAAGTTGCCTAGCCAACTGCACTGGCTGCTCTTCAGAAAACTTGATTCAGTTCATCATACCTACATGGCAGCTTACACTTGTCCATAACTCTAGTTCAGGAGATCCAATTCTCTCTTCTGGCCTTCATGGGTATTAGGTATGTATGTGGTACATGTACATACATTCAGATGAAACACACACACACATAAAATAAAAATAAATCTTTAAAAAATACACTAAACTGAGAGATTGTCTCAAACTTCCTAAACACATGTTAGTGAGGATATAGAAGAAAGTGTCCTCATAATGCTCTCTGTAGCAAATGTAACTTGGTATGGGAAAATAGTATTTAAGTTTCTTTTTAGAAGTAAGACTGCCTTACATCTCTCTCAATTCATTTTAAGTGTTTAATTCATTAGTATTAAATATATTACCATTATGGGCAACCAGTCCCTAACATTCTTTGTATCTCATAAACCTATGGAACTAAGTCCTATTTTCTCTTCCCTAACTCCTTGTAGCCAGCAATCAGCTTTCTATCTCTGAATTTGACTCCTGGGCACCTCATATTAGTAGACTCATATAGTACTTTTGTTTTTTGTGACTTGTTGATTTGTATAACATGATGACTTCAAGGTTCATCTGTAATGTAACAAGTGTCATAATTTTCTGCTTTATGGACTGAATAACACTTGGTTCTATGTGTGTACAATATGATGTTTTCCATTCATTTATCCAAGTTTTTAAGTGTTAGATTTTGCCACTTTAAACTGTCGACTTAATAACCTAGAGTCTTCTAAGAGGAAAGCTTCCATTGAGGAATTACATATGGGAAATTGTCAATGCAAGTGGACCCAGCCCGCAGCCTAGGTAGGCAGTTGGAGTAAGGCAGACTAGCTGAGTGGGAGCCTGTGAGCAAGCTAGCCGTTCATCCACAGTGCTTGCTTGAGTTCCTGTCCTGACTTCCCTTGGTTATGGGCTTTGACCGCTTGGAAGTGTAAGTAAGCCAAACAAACCATTTCCTCCCCTGAATTGCTTTTAGCCAGACTGTTTTATCACAGCAACAGAAATGACACTAGAAAAGATTTTTAGGAATATTCTAATTTACATAGTAGTTACACCTTGCCATTATTGCCAACAGTCCACAAAGATTTCCAGTTTTCTGGATATCTTTCCACTGCTTTTTATTTTCTGGATTTTTAGTAGTCCATACCCTGTAGGTATACATTGACATTTCTGTTTCCTTTATGGTTAGTGATGTTGAGTATCCATGTGGCTGTTGACTATTTATATATTTTCCTTATGGAAATTAAAGCCAAGTCCTTTTATGTTCAATTTATAATTATGTATTTTGCTTATTTTCAAACTGGATTTTTGTTGCTATGTTTATTGTAATGGTTTATTTTTTTTATCAACTTTGTTGAAATTCAGTATTAAGATAAGATTTTTTTTTTGGCTGTGTACAAAGGGTACTTTATTCTCCACAGAGTAATACATGCTAAGGTGGGATGGGCTTGGGCCAATGTCCCCATATGTACAGAATTGAATAAAGTGAGTCTCTGAGAGGTCTGATTTGCCTTGAGGTGAAAGGGGACATGGGAAGAAGATGATTGTTAAAACCAGAATTGTGTTAGTCTTGTGCTGGTCCTAGCTTGGAATGTAGGGAGATAAGGCTCTCTTTCTGTGTGGTCACTTCCAGGCAGGGGATGCCTGCTGGGTTTGAAGGGCTTTCTGTACCACATTTCCCACTGAGTATCTGGTATCTCTTGAGCCCAGGCAGGAACCCCTGGTGCAGGCAGGCTTTCTCCAGCCATCATCCTTTTTGTGAGCTCTATGTGTTCTGGGTCCATGGGTCAATGTTGCAGTTCCCTCCTCATCTTCATCCTCACTCTCTAATAGTGGGTCTGGCAAAAGCCCCAGGACCTGCATCCAGTCTTGGATATCATCAGCTCAATCTTCTCCCTCACCCACTGGTGCTAGTTCCATCTCTTCTTGTTCAGGATCTTGATTGAGGGGATGGCACTAGTAGCCTGTTGGGCCTGTTCCTGTTTCCTCCTGCTCTTCCTCAGGTCCTTCACTGCTTCAATCCCCAGTTCCTTTTGTAGGACCCTGATTGTGGCCCTAAGTCCACAGTCTGATTAGGGAAGATATGCTCAGGAACCATGGTGTCTCCTCCTAGAACAACTACTCCTGATATCTGAGCAGGGGCCTCTCAGAGCCCACAGCCAGACTCTCACCTTCACTTCTGGCAGGACAGAACATGCTGGGACTCTTCAACATTTTTCTTATTAAACATGTTAAAATGTGCTAGCCATATGAAGTTCTATAAACACTACCAATTTTAATTTTTCAAAATTATTCTTGGTCATAATTGGACTAAAAGTAATAAACATCTGAAGAATGCTCACATTAAAATTCTGATAGCGATATCAGCCATTTTATTATTGTTTTAGTCTGTACAGTTGGGATAATAAGTTCAGTGTTCTTTTTAAAATCTTCCATTCATTTCTAGTTCTCAAGATTTTATCTCTAACAATTCTATATGAAGAGATTTTGTATTTTTTTGGAAAAATTAACACTCAAGTAAAGTGTAGAACAGATGAAATACAAAGGTGACTTTGACTGATCTTTTGATTTTGTTACCCAACTTAAGATACACGTTCAATTCTAAACTATGACCAGATACTCTGGTATAATTCATTTCTGAATCATACATTCATTCTGAGGCCAGAAGTGGAAGTAGAGTTCTCAGGGCCAGACAGAGGTGTTGACAAGAGCGATATAAAGGAACTGAAGGAAACACAAAAGTAACAAGGGTCCGTATACATAGTGAGGATTCATTGAACAAAATACATTATTCCTTGTACAAGAAACATTTTTGACATCAGTTCTTAGAATTCAGTAGATACACATGATTCTTGAACCTGGGCTATGGAATTCACAGTACTAGAGAAGTATGCTGAGTTGGTGGCATGTGCCTGGAACCTGGAACTTGGGAGACTGAAGACCAACCTGAACTGAACAGTGGAAGGAGGGAAGAAAGGAGAGAGGATTGATTTCAGGATACATTGTGGATGATGATAAATGACAGTGAGTTGGAGCAGTGATAAAACATTGGAAATATTGAACCATTAGTTAAAATATATGTAAGTACATATTGGTTTTCACCCTTAAGGCAAACTACATGATGGTTAATATCTTAGAACAGTGTTGGTCCTATACAAAATAGATCTTTCCACAGTAAAAGAAATATTCCATGTCAGACTCCCATGTATAACATCCACTAGCACATTGGTACTGAGCAGTTGTAATATAGTTAATGTAACAAAAGAATTGAGCTTAAATTTTTATTTAATATTAATAAAAATTAGTCACTTGTGGTTAAATATGTACCTTAGTAGAAGGTTCAAGATTCAGGCTTGTACTTTGTTTTCTCCTTCCCCTACATTTAGTGCTTGTAATGCACTGGGCAGGTTACTAAACTTTCTTTGCCCTTATTTTTGCATATATGTGATGAAGATAAATGGCATACATATCTTCAGGAATTACTTTGTAAATTTATGACTTTGTTCATATAAAGTGCGTTGACATTTCCGTGATATATAGCACTTAGGTGTTAGTCATTGTTCTTTCTTTCACTGTTAGAACTAAGGAGCTAAGGAAAACAGCCAGTAATCCAACCACTAAAATCTTTTTTAAAATATTTATTATTTAAATTGTATATACATAGCATGGTACACACGCATTGTGCTGGCGCCATGTTGGATCTCTTCTCCTGACTCCCAAACTAAAGTTACAAGTGGCTGTGAACTGGCAATGTTGAAAACTAAATTTATGTGCTTTGGAAGACCAGCATGCTATCTGATCCACTGAGCCATCTCTCTAGCTTCCAACCACTAAAGGCTTTTATTGGAAATCTTTGGCATATAGTCTTGATCCATTTATTGACAATGTACACATTACAAATGTAGTAAAGTTAAAATATATTTGGGTGTATTCTGGGGCTATCATTCAGTATTAAGTATTACCAAATTTGTTGCCAAAAGAGATGATGAGATTTTTATCACACCAGTGTTAGAGTGAGGGCTTGTCTCATATTAAAAAATATTTTAAAGTCATTTGCTTTTAATACCATTCATCTCATTAATTCACATTCTCATTAATCTCATTAATTTATCTCTTGTATGTGTAGTGCTATGGTTGTTTTTTTGTTTGTTTTGTTTGTTTTATTTTGGTTTTATCGAGACAGGGTTTCTCTGTATAGCTCTGGCTGTCCTGGAACTCACTCTGTAGACCAGGCTAGCCTCCAACTCAGAAATCCACCTGCCTCTGCCTCCCAAGTGCTGGGATTAAAGGCGTGCGCCACCACCTCCCGGCTCTATGGTTTTATTTTGTTTTGTTTTGGGTTTTTGGTTTGTTTTGTTTCTTTTTCGAGATAGGGTTTCTCTGTGAAGCCCTGGCTGTCTTGGAACTAGCTCTGTAGACCAAGCTAGCTTCCAACTCAGAAATCTGCCTGCCTCTGCCTCCCAAGTGCTGGGATTAAAGGCATGCACCACCACCACCTGGCTAGTGCTATGGTTGAACTTTGGGTCTTGTGTATACTAGACAAGGTCTCTACCACCAAACTATAACCCCGGCCCTTTGTCATTGAGGCAGGATCTTGCTAAATTCCATACAATGGCCTTGTACTCATGGTTGAGACTTGTAATCTTCCTGTCTTAGCCTATCAGCTAGCTGGAATTATAGACTCACTTCCACACTTTTCTAGAAAGTTTTTATTTTCTGAGACTATATAGTTTAATTGCCAGATTGCATTAGTTATTCTTGTACTGGGCCCCTTAGGCTTTTTTTTTTTTTAATAGAGTAAAGAATAGAGTTTATTCGGGGCATGGGGAGGGGAGTTAAAGAGGTAGTAAAGGCAGAGAGGAGAGAGTAGAAAAGTAGAGGCTGGTCATGACCACGTGGAGAGAGGGGGGAGAAAGACTAGGAAGGGAAGAGTCCAAGAGGGCAAGAAAGAAGCTAAGAGAGTAAGGGAGGCAAGAGCCCCTTAGGCCTTTTTATATCCCTGCCTCTCACCCAATAATTTATTGTAATCTTTGTATAGAGGTTGGTTGATTCTTAACTGCTAAGCTATAGAATCTGAAGTATGCCCTGCCAGACCATGGTTTTAGTTTTTCATTTTATTCATGGTAATAGTGGTGGACTTTATTATAGCTAGGTTATCATATATTGAAGTCCATCTACTTCTATAATTATTGTATCTTTCTCCATTTTAGGTATTTCCTAAGATATACCATTGTAGGAAAGAAGAAGCCTAAATTTTTTAGTTTGATTTTTGAGATGTGGACTTTTTAAAAAAGTGTTTTTCAACCTTTCTTATCTGTTACAAGTAATTTTTTCTCTTTATCAGTTCATATTTTGGGGTTTTAAAATACTTTTTTTTCATTTTGGACTAATATGCTGACCTATGGTTTTTAGATTTTTGGTTTTGATCCATCTTGAGTTGTGAACAAATTGTGACATCTTCTGACCAAGTTATAAAACAGACACATTAAATTAAAAATAAAAGATAGTATTTTAATATGCATATTAGATATAGATGAACTATGTAAAAAATACTTCACTCTCGTTGTCCAGCATACATGTCTTCCATAATTTACTGCATCAGTTCAATGAGAATGCTTGAGATTTCTTTTTAAATTTTTTTGTCTGTTTCATACAGATACAACCACCTTACACTCTTTCCCTTTTTTTCCATTTATTCACTTTACACCCTGATCACTACCCCCACCTTCCTTCTGGTCGAGCCCCCCCCTCCCGTCCCTCCTCCCATACCTTCCTCCTAAGCCTAGCCCTGCAAAGACTTGATGTGCCAGGGTTGGGAGGATACCCAGTTGTGATTTCTTAAATAGCAGTTTCTCTCTGTAGTGATGACATGCAAATTGTTTTACATTTTATTTACAAAGTCACACTCATACATAATTCTCTTTTAAGACTTGTGTAGATCTTTAATTTTTAAATTACATAATTTTTAGAATTTCAATTCTTTATGATTAAATTGTAATATGTAAGTATACTCAAGATGGAAGACTGAAAATGAAAGAATTTAAACATACTATGGGAATAATTAGATTCCTTTGTTTTAGGTCTGACTCAAAGCTTTCTGAATTCATTTTACTCTTAAAACCATGTCATTAAATTTTTTTCTTAAAATAAAAATTATAGTTGATGTCTTTAGAATTGTATAATCTTTGAGTACAAATAAAAAGTAACTCCTGCTGAGACATGAGTACTTAGCCATACTCAGTGCTCTTGTGCTTGATGGGCATCTGGAATCAGACACACCCATCCCTACTGCAGTTTGTTTGAAGCACATAACTGGTTCTGAATTGTGAGGAGGGGGATGCATAGAAGCTATGTGTTAATAGCAAAGCAACGTAGAGAATGACACCAGGAACCAAAAAATGGAATTAAGCCTGGATCTCTGAGTTACCATCTAGATGTCAAAGAATAAATATTTCAAGATCTGTAAACTGTTTACCACTACTGTGTTATAGTTTTCTTCCTATGATTGTTTCATGTTGTTTCTCAAATTTTAAAGAATCTAAAAGCCTTCCTTAGTGTAAGGGACGTATAGAAACAGGCCATAGACACTAGTTTATTGATATCTGTTGAAAAGTGTCACTAGCATGATACAAAATCTGTAGTGTAGGCAAGATGGAAATCTGTCTATTAATCTGGTAAAGGTTAGGTATTTGTCATCAGAGCATAACCTAACTGGCATATGGCAGATCTCAGCTAACTAGTATTAATATTCTAGTATGTCCAGACTGTGCAGTCTATAAGATGGCCTGTTCTGCTTTATAAAAATCCTTTTTAGAGGCTCAAATCCTGCTCCCATTTCCCTTGCGATTGTAGTCATGCCTCTGGGTGAAAATTATGTGACCTGGAAACTTCCCTGTCCTAAAAGGCTTTCCAAATCTCCCCTAATTTGTCATTTAAGTTTAGAAAAATCAATATGGTAATGATAAAAATACTTAACTCACAGTTCATGAGAAGAAGCTATCAATTCAATATGAAATCATAAGATCACATAATTCTGAATTATAGTTTGGGGATTTTTGTTTTGTTGTTGTATTTTGTTGGGTTTTGTTGTTACACAATGTAGAACAGAATAAGAACAAACTAACAAAGTTGGTGTATAGAAGTGGTCACAGGAATGACTAGATGGAATTCTGGAAGCCATACCATAGAGGAATTTGTTAGAAATAATTAAGGGATTTTTTAAAAACATTGTTCAAAGACTTCTTTTAAAAAAAAAAAGATTTATTTATTTATTATATCTAAGTACACTGTAACTTTATCCAGACACACCAGAAGAGGGTGTCAGATCTCTTTGTAGATGACTGTGAGCCACTATGTGGGTGCTGGGATTTGAACTCAGGACCTTCAGAAGAGCAGTTGGTGCTTTTACCTGCTTTGCCATCTCTCCAGCCCCAAATTTTTATTTTTAAAGAGAAATAGGATGACACTGAGTCTGAGATGGTTAAAATGAAATTTGTTTTGTACCTGTGATCTTCACAATATTTGAATAATAGCTGTTGGTTGGAATGAGGCCTATATGTCACCCAAGATCTGGGTCTGGTAAGATTTTTTAAAAGTTTCTGAACTTTAATATAGAATGAGTACTTATTCTGAAGCCCTCCTTTTGGTCCCCACGCTAGGTAGGAAGGGAGGAGGAAAGGAGGGAGGGAGGGACAGACAGATGGGAGGGGAAGGGAAGGGAAAGAAAAAGAAAACAAAAGAAAAGAAGGAAACAAAACAGTACAGGAAGTAATTTTTTTCTTTTAAGATTTATTTTATTTATATGAGTACACTGTAGCTGTCTTCAGACACACCAGATGAGGGCATCAGATCTCATTACAGATGGTTGTAACCTTGTGGTTCCTGGGAATTGAACTCAGGACCTTTTGAAGAGCAGTCACTGCTCTCAACCGCTGAGCCATCTCTCCAGCCCAGTAAATTTCTTCCTTCCTTTTGGGCATAATAATTTCCTGTTCAGGTAAAAACAGACATTTAAGGAATGAAAAAAAAAAAAAATTCCAGGGTTTAAATGCCTTCTTCATCCTTTGGACTCCTGTAGTGTCTACAATACATGATGCCAGGTGTGGGCTAGCATACTCACTAGAAGACCCACAGGAGGGGCAGTACTGCCTAGAGTCAAGTAGTAAGGAGAACGTTGCCTTAGCAGAGCAGTGCCACACACTTTTAAGTCTTCAAAGTAAAGTATTTTTACTTCAAATTTATTTCAAAAATGAGTCCATGTGTGCTGATAATGAGATATTGCTATATAATGGTCTCCTTGTCCATAATGTTTTACAATAATAGTAATCATCTTGGTTGGATTTGCAGCGCACACAAATAATAAACATACTCTAACATACTCTCACAGTTTAAAGACTGTTTGGCTTAATAGTTACAGAATTTTAACCTCACAAAGGAAAAGTGAGAGCCAAGGTTGAGGATAAGGATTCTGTATTCAAAACCAGCCCGGGTTATATAGGAAGGCCCTGGATTGCCGGGGAGAGGGCCTCTGGGAAAGGTTGTGAAGTTCCTAGTGGGCAGGCACACACAGCATTTGGCATCTGTTTTCTTTCTTCCTCCACTCCCCTCTTTCCACTCTACTATTTTTCCTCATTTCTTCCCTCTAATTTTTATTGTAGCCAAGAAATTTGACATGGGTGAAATATTTTTTTAATATGCTAACCATATTTATACCATCTTTGTTGTTCCACGACTATCCTCAATTTTTAAAACATCTAAAATCCTACCAAATGCAATGCTTTAGGTTCATTTAGTGGTTTGTAGGCTTTTTTTAAAGTGTATACACACACACACACACACATTTATGTATTTGTGAGATTGTCTGCATGCGTGCCTGCATGCTAGAACAGGGCATCGGATCCCATTATGGATGTGAGGCTGTGCCTTGTTGATAGGAACTGAACTAAGGATCTCTGGAAGAGTAGACAGAGCTCTTAAAAACTAAGCTACCTCTCCAACCTCCTCAAATTTACATTCTTAAGAGTTTAGGCTAGCTTGTTAGCTAGAGAATGGCCAGGAGTCTAAATTGTGTGATTATTACGTATTTGGGGGTGAATATAGCATAAATAATTGTATTATATCAGAAGGCAAAAATAACTCATAGTGTATCTTGTCTGAAGAATTTCACACTAATTATTTTTAGTTTCTTCCCAGTTCTCATATCTTCATTGTACCATACTTTAGCATGCATGTTTTGCTTAGCTGTTCTAAAGATAAAAAGATCAAACGCTAGCCTAAGTTCTCCTAAAGCAACCATCCCAGCCCATTTTTCCCCCCAGAAATAGTTGCTGCTTCTAACAAAAGGTACAGTGATTTTTCTCAGATGAAATCTTTCCTTCTTATGGCAAGCATAATTTCAAGGCAGCTTTACTTCAAAATGACAACAAAAACTTGTTATGAAGCAGATGGACATACTGACATACAAAATGAAATGAAGCAAGACACAACAACTAAAGCTTCAAATGATTCTTTTTCTCTTTTAGATTTGGAAATACTTAGGTCTTATAAATTCTAAATTAGTGAAAAATCTTAATTAAAACATTTTCAGATAGCTTGATTATTGCCAAGTAAAGACTTCCCTCTAATTTGCAAAAAGGGTAAGTAAGCTGTTGATTGTAAGCCCCAGTTGTACATAGTGCTTGTTTGGCAGCTGACTTAAGTTGGACTCTGTTTAGTCTTTAACTTGCAAGCAATACACAGAACCTTATTTTTAATGCTATTGCAGTAATTTCCTAAGTCGACTTTGCCATCCTATCACTGTTAAACCAACTTAGAAAGGTTCTTTTCTTTTCTCTTTCTTTTCTCTTTTTCATGAGTTGTCAGATTATCTTCATTGGATAGTCAGGAAAAAGTATATAAATCTATGAAGCTGAAACAGAGCCTGTTTTGGGGGAAGGGGTGTTGCAAAGGAATATAATAGTACTTTAAGAAAAATAAGTGTATTATGATGTCTGTAGCTTTTGTCGTCTTGGTGCTCGCCACACTGCTCAAAAGAACCCTGCTGATCTCATAGACTATAGGATTGTATACTTCATACAAGATAATTTGATTTCTAGTTAGTGTAGTACACACATTATTTTTTTCTTCAATTAGTACAGGTAATAAGTGAGCATTATCTGATGGTATCCTTAGAGCATTTCTGCATTCTTGTGGAAATAGAAAACTAAGGCAAATAGAATAAAGACTTTTCAGTTACTCAGTGTATTAACCAAAAAGCGAAAATAATTTTGTTTTTTCATGCTTAATGAGTTTCTTTTCATTTGATTCCTTCATCCTTGGGCTAAGGTAGACAGCATCTGATAGCAGGCTGAGTTATCCTTTGTCATAGTTCTGTCACTGTCTCCATCTGTTGGTGTTAAGAAGTAATGCTTCTTTCTAAATATGCAAGCTGCTTCGTTGTAGCAAAAACACATTAAACAACAAGGAATTGCCCCCTAAACGCATTATCTTAAAGTCATTTTAAAGATACTAAAAGTATCATGGGATGTCAGCTTTTGGAGACTGTGTGTGTGTGTGTGTGTGTGTGTGCGTGCGTGCGTGTTAGTAATATTAAAGAGTTACTTAAAACTTATATGCATTTAATCAGATGTAGTGGTGCACACCTTTAATCCCAGTACTCAGGAGGCTGAGTTAAACAGATTCCTTTGAGTTCAAGGGCAGCCAGAGGCACATAGTGAGACCCTATCTTGAAAAAACAAATCCAACCCCTTCAAATTATGCATATTAACAATATCAGATTCATTATTTTATTCTTTAGGAAACATGATTCATCTTATCCTTTTGCATCATGATCAGATCGAGTATCATGGTGCAAAAAGGAATTTTTAGCAAGAAACCTCCCAAATCCTGACAGTCTTTGCATACTCAGATTGTTAGCTTTTACATCATTGCTTCTGACTTGCTAATGAAGAGCTCAATATAGCTTCTGATGCATTCCAGATATTCTGGGTGATAACTGGCTAGAGATTCACTGACATCACAACCAGCAGTTGTTGATTTCTATTGTCTCTTAGTACTTAGTAAGTGCTTTATTCTGCTCCTGGTACCTGACTAATCTGAGTGTGTGTGTTCAGCTCTGTGGAGGAGCAATGCAGAGGGTCAGTGTGCAGACACTGTGGAAAGTGTGCTTTCAGAACTCTGTACGATGAAGCAAATGCCAGTACAATGAAGGTATGTGACTCTAAACTCGTCTTTATGTTTGTAGAAGGTTTTAAAAATATAAATTATTCTTGTTTACTTAGTACCGTAATTTTTATTAATGGATATATGCAATAAAATCTAAAATTAGGACATTTAAAATATTTTTACAAAGTATATGTGTTTTTAGATAGCTAAAACTCTGTACCTACAGTAGTGCCAGTTCCTTCCTACACCTCAGATTTTCAACATTTCTTATCTCATGTAGATAGAGTGGTTTACCTGTGTGCTGGTTTGTATTTTTTATATAGCAAAACAAGTTGTCAGTTGAAAGAAATGTCTTTAAGTTCATTTTAAAATAGATCAACTACATAGCCTGTTCAATTTTTAAATTTCACTATGGAGCAAATACCAATGTGATGGAGATACTGGTTAGAAGTGAAGAAACTAAGTACTTTAACTCTCAAAACCCATGTTAATATTTGTGCCCTTGGTTAAGGAAGGTGTAGATAATTTTTAAAGTACTTAGGCAAAAAACATAGATTTGTCTTTGCTGTGACTGGCATAATGAAATACCATGATACAAAGAGAACAAATCTCAGTCCCAGTAGAATTCTTAAAATTACCTGATTTTCTAACTTTACTGTCTGAAAATTTAACATCACATTGTTTTCCTCAAAACTGGAATCTTACCTCATGATTATGCTGATAGGGATGGTGTGTCCTCAAGAATGCAACTGACTTGTTTATGAAATGTTATAGGTTCTTTTTAAGAGTTTACTTGCTTTTTACCTGATATTAGTTGAGATTTTAACAAGATTTGCAATTGCTGTGGCATTTTCAAACATCTTTCCTTGTATAACAGTTTGTTTGCTCTTAAGAAATAACTCGAGCTCTCTTGCCCTTGCTCTTGTCCCCCTCTTTCCCTTCTTTCCCTTCTTTCCCCTCTTTCCACGTGGTCATGGCCATCTCTCACCTCTCTGTCTTTTCTTTCTCTCTTTACTTCTCTATCTCATTTCTCTTCCTATTTTTCTATAATAAAGCTTTGGAACTAAAAAAAAAAAAAAAAACCAAAAAACCTCATTTCAGTTTTAGTGAACATAGGAAAATCACTAAATGGCCACATAGATATTCTAATATCGGTTATTGAAACTAGACTTTTATCAGATGCATCATTTCAGTCTTGTGCTTAAAAACTACTATCACCATTTTTAAGTGTTAAATTTTAAATTGTTATATTGAATACTTCCAAAAAAAGAATAAAAATTAACATGAGCAGTATTTACCTTTTATTCTTAACAACTGCTCTCATCTAAACATCTAGTTCACTTTTAATCTTTTCCCCATTCCCTTTTCCTTTGGGTTTTGTCTGTGGCTCTCTTTGTCTTTTCTCTTACATTCATCTCCCCCTCTTCCATCTTCTTTCCCACTATGTCTTAGGCTTTCTGCATCAGAAAACTGTGCATCTACTTGGTGTCCTACCCTTCCTCTCTCTGATGGATTCTATATTAATCTTTCCTTTCCTTAATCCTCTCTTTTCATAACACTCATTCCTTTTTTTATTTTTTTCTCTTTCCTCCTTCCTCTCCTTTTCTTCTAGTCTCTGGTCTGTTTGTCTCACCTCTGTCTGTTGACTACCGTGTGTTTCCTCCTCTCTCTGTACCCTCATCCTCCTCTCTGTCTCACTCATTCCTGTGTTGCTCTTGTTAACATGTCTGTATCTCCTGCCTCTGGCTCTGTGTCTTTGAGGTTTCCATTCCTCCCTTTCACAGCTCTCTTCTTTCCCTTCTTCATATGGAAGATTTCAGTTGTCACCAAATGTAGAAGAGCAGTGACTTTAATCTCTTTTGTTATTGCTGCTGCTTAGTCAGTAGCAGTTCCTGGATGCATTTTAATTTATGTTAAATTCTGTTCTCTTTCAAACTGGTAGATAAGGAGTTATGATCTTAAGGTTATATATTTTAAGTAAACAGATTTTTAGACCTTGTTCATATTTTTAGAACTTCATGCTTGAGGCATTGTCATTAGATTGAAGTCATTACATATTAAATATTTTAAAATATTTTGTCTTCCCAAGCTGTACATGTGGTAGGTCATTATGAGACAGGTTTTTCTCTTAAATGGTTTTTCTTTTTCTGTTAAATTTTCAGGTTTATAAGAAGGAATTCAAAATCAAGACACTATAGTTAATTCTCTTCATAATTGTGCTGTAGGTTATGAATAAATTTGTATTTTTCAATACTCCTATGGCCTTTTATGTCATTATTTTTCAAATGTGTCACAGTGGACATATGCTCACATTTTCTAACTTATGATTTGTATTTTGAAGTGACTATAGTATAGATTCAGGGGATATTACAGAAGTAAATAGTACAGAGAAGTTTCGTGGTAGGTTTTGATTGTTTTATAGGTTTTCTTTTGCTGTCTCTTGCTTTGTTAGTAAGGAATGAACCCAGGACCTTGTACATGCTAGGCAGAGTACTCTGCCATTGACCTTCATCTTCAGCCATTTGAAACTTTTATTTTTAGCCAGAGTCTTGCTGAGTTGCATAGGCTGCTTCATTATTACTAGATAGCATCTATCTAGCAAATACGAGATCCTTCCTGAATCTCCAGAGTACAGGAAAACACAGGATGCTTTAAAATCTTGACCCTTTAAAAGTTATACCTTCAAGATTCTGTAACAAGTTTTTAAAATACCCTAAAACACAAGAGTTCACTTCCCATTTACGTAAATACAAAAATCCTAAATCTTTTAAACTTTGCAATAGTCATATTTCCATTCTGTTAATACAGCAAATTAAGACAACTTGTTGAAATATCTTATGTATTAACAGTACCTGATAGTTTTGTGATAACTAATATGATCTTACCACAAAAGAAAATTCATGAAAAGTTTTCTGTACATGTATTCCTCTGTGTGTTCAAGAAACAGATACACAGATTGATTTTTTTTCAGAGTTAAATGCTGTTTTCACATATATGATTCCTGCCCCCATAAAATGTAGCAACTATTACTTCTACATTGCTTTGATGACACTAATGTTTTATTACTGTCTCTGGTATGTAGTTGTTGTGGGCAGTATAAGGTGAAGGTGAAGTTAGAACCCCACCCCAAATTGTCTCTATAAGCCTCTGTACCTCTATAGCTAATCAGCACTCATTTTAATTGATTTGTGTTAATTTTGGCACAGAATACAGCCTGACCATTCCTAATACCCAAGTCCAAAATGCTAACTAATCTTTCTGAATGGCCAAGTGGTGCTATATAAAAAGTTCTATACCTCATCTTATGTCAAAATGAAAATAAACACACACCAAAAATATTAATAAAACTGCCTCCAGGCCAGAAAGATAGTGTCTTAGTTAGGCTTTTACTGCTGTGCACAGACGCCATTATCAAGGCAACTCTTATAAGGACAACATTTAATTGGGGCTGCCTTACAGATTTAGAGGTTAAGTCCATTATATCAAGGCACCAACATGGCAGCATCCAGGCAGGCATGGTGCAGGAGGAGCCGAGAGTTTTACATCTTCATCTGAAGGCTGCTAACAGAATATAGGCAGCTAGTATGAGGGTCTTAAAGCCCATACCCACAGTGACACACCTACTCTAACAAGGCCACACCTCCTAATAGTGCCACTCACTGGGTTGAGCATATACAAACAGTCACAGGTAGGTAGGTAGGTAGGTAGGTAGATACATACATACATACATACATACCCACCCATGTATGTGCCTGTGTGTGTCTTTGTGTGTGTCTGCACATGTGCCCCCCACATGGATGGTTGGTAGTTGGTTAGATACGTACATATATGTATATGCAATTGTGATCTTAATAAATTACATTTATTGTATGTGTATGCTTGCTTGTCTGTATATGCACCATGTGTGTTCAGGTGTTCAACAAGGCCAAAAGAGGGTGTTAGAGCCCCAGAAGTTGGAATTACAGGTAGTCATGAGTCACTTGATATAGATGCTGAGAACTGAACTTAGGTCCTGTGCAAGAGCAGCAAGTATTCTTAACCTCCCAGTCTAAAATATGATAAATATCTTTTAAATACAAAACACTCCTGATCTCTAGCATTTTGGGCAAAGGCTGTTTACTCTGTGTACTCAGTTTTATTTACTCCCTAAATTCCTGTAAGCTAAAGTTCTACAAAAGTATAATACAGAAAATTTAATGGAGGAAGCTCCATTAATATCTCATTGCTAAGTCTTAATTCTCACTTGAGTAGAGCGAGTTTATATGAATGTAAACAGAGTTCTTGGTTCTTGGTTCTCCAGATGCTTATATATGACCAGCATATAAATGTATATGTATATTGTGTGTAAGATAGGGCTTTCCTGTACAGTTAAAACCGGCTTCAAAATTGCTGTCCTCCTATTATAAGTGTGATTCTGAGTGCTAGAATCACAGATAGACACCAAATAGGTCTTTATTTTATACACAAATGTTATAAAATGGAGTACATTATGTAGTATATAAATCTCACAAATAATGTTATGTAAACCTGATATTTTTTGCAAATATTTTATTATGTACTATATGTATTTTCTAATGTCTGTATAGCTAATAGAAATCTATGGATGTTCATTTATATAATATACATGCAGGAAATAAAAAACAAGGTTTGTTAAGATTTATGTAGCGTTTGTAAAGAACCATTAGTCTGTAAAACCGCATGTGGTTTGTGAATTTGCATGAGGAAGGAAGCATCTGTAGAAGTGCTATATCTGACTAGAAGTCCTTGGATTGATTAATAAGATTTCAAGAATTCATCATAGTCTGAGGCTTGCCACTTTATCTGGTTTATAAATTGATGCTAAGTCTGTGTTTTTGTTTTTGGTTTTTTGAGACAGGGTTTCTCTGTATAGCCCTGGCTGTCCTAGAACTCATTCGGTAGACCAGGCTGGCCTCAAACTCAGAAATATGCCTGCCTCTGCTTCCCAGAGTGCTGGGATTATAGGTGTGCGCCACCACCACCCGGCAAGTCTGTTATTTTTTACTTATCATTTCCTTATTTTTTAAATGTTCCAAGGAATGTGTGGCTATTGCCTAGGATAGTAAACATTTACACAGACACCACAGTGTTTTCAAGCAGCTTTTGTTGTTGTTCACCTAAGCAGAATCCCATGTAGTCCAGGTGGGCCTTGAGCTCTGTGTGCAGTGATAGGTTACTTTGAACTGATTTTCCTTCTCCCCACCAACACCACACCCAGTTTATTAGTGCCTATTTATGGAACACAGTCTACCAATTGAATTATATCCCCGTCCCAGACATGTCTTTAAAATAAACAGTGACATATGAAACAGGGTCATCAGAAGAAAGTAACAACATTTATTTTATTATCAGTAATTTTACAGTAGTTGCTAAACCACACCTCTCTTTACCAGGTTTAGAGTGAGCAACAACAAAAGTTGGGCAGTGCATGAAATGGGCAGTTATAAAATAACACAAAAGAAATTTACTAAGTATTAACAACAAAGTGAGTGAGACATGGCTAGGAAATAATGAGGGAAGATCATATAAAAGCGAAACAGTCCACCTATTGAGCTTCTAGCCATAGACAGCTAAGCCAGTTAACATAACAATGTAGGTACTTCAGAGGGACTATACAGGGCTCCCAGCTCCTCTTGCTCAGGTTGCCCTGAGATGGATCTCTAGATACAGAGAGCAACTGAGCATTGTTTGCCCTCAGCAGCAACTCCTCCTCACAAAGTAAAGTTGTTTGTACTTTACAGTACAAAAAATAGCTTTGTAGTGTATGAGGATGGATGATGGCAACAGAAAGAAAACTCCTGGTCTACCAAAAATCTGGGTTTAATCTATTTGTTACTAATTATAAAATGATCTTTTACTCAAAGAAGATATAAAACCTTTTGAGGCCCTCATCCCCACCCCATATAATCCTTAGAGATGCTGTTTTGAATAAGGGCTGTGATCTTTTGTTAGAATGAGTTGGCAATTTAATTAAGGGTAACACATTAAAAGTTATAAAACAGGTGTCTGCCAGTTGTATCTTTAATTAAAATTCTATAGAAGAAACCCCCTGCATCATAAAGGAACAGGGTCTAAACTTGCCTGAAGCCCAGTATGAACTTTGTAAAACGCTCATGGCAAACCATTATATCTTTGAAACCCTCAAAATGTTTTTCATTATTGTGACCTTGAAATGCCAGTCATGGGTAAAGGCTGTAAAACAATAACTTTTATAGTCAGTATAGAAAACTACTAAGGAAAAGATAATTTTGAAATCACGGAATACCATATCAGAGTCTACTAAATTATCATACAAACAAGTTTTTTAAGCAGATTAGTATAAAACAGATATGTATACATTGATAGCATGAGAAGTGATTGAATAAAATAGAAATTAATCCAAACGTGATGCCTCATGCCTTTAATTCCCAGCACTTGGAAGGTAGAGGCCAGTCTGGTCAGGGACTGGAACATAGGGAGTTCCAGCCTACATAGTGAGACCTGTTTGAGAAAGTCAAAACAGACCAGAGAGCATGCATGCATGCGTGTGATTATACTGAGAATGGTGTTAACCTTCTACTTATAATGTTATGGGCCTTGCATAGACCACATCAGTCAGAGAGTAGCACCCATCCAGTATGATCTCCCTAGTGAGAAGACTACTCAGTGGCCCACAGGCCCACATGAGTCACCTCACAGGAATAAACATAGCAGGCCCACCATGAATGACAAAGATATTTCTATTATTCCAGACGTAGCCAGCCACAAAACCCAGCCAGATTCTTCATTTTACAATACTTGTTTCTATAACTTGATAAAATATAACGTCCTTCATTAGAGAAATAATAGGCTTCTCTCCTTTATGACTCTGAGAATGGATGAGTAGATGCTGCACCCTCTGATTGATTCTCTCTACTGGTTCTATACCTGCAAGCATCTCCAAATAAATAATAGTTATTACAATTTTGGGGGAAATTTTAATCAATTCAAACTCAGTATGGAAACCAAAGAAAATCTTTGTTCTCCTTTCATGCCCATTATGTTGAGCTCTTTTCTCATGGGAATATTCTCTAAATTTGAGCATAGAAGTGTTAGGAAGTGATTAACACACCTTTTATGTAAAGCTACAATGGACCAGATTTCAGTATGTTGTTATTTGCTCCATCTGCCGGTAGCTAAATTCCTTCCACAGAATTCTCCATATTCTCTACAATCAGTAGCCATGATTTTCCAGTTTTTTTCCCTCTGGTCTATGACCTGCTAGCATCTCACATGATTTAATTCACTTTGCTGCTGAAAGTTCAGTCTCTAACAGTTCTGGAAGCCATTGATCTACATGTTGCTGTTTCTGAGAATCTTCATCACCATCCTCAGAGAACTGGAACCAGTCTTTTTTCCCCCTCCCCCCTTCTATGTGATATGTGTGGTTACCCAGACACCACAGGCTTTTCCTTTCCTGTTTCTCTCCTGCTTTGGTTCTCTAATGAAAACTGTACCTTCTGGCTTAAACTAGGATTCCTAGTTAATAATATAAGCATATGAGTAAAGTTCTTTTAATACTTATGGGTCTTGATTTGGGGAGGGGATTAGACTTCTGTGTATATGTACTGCTGCTTTTTTTGGGGGGGGGAGGTTATGTGTAGATATGGACATATGTACCTCTCGAGGTCCCAAGACAACTTCAAATGTTGTTCCTTTGTCATTATCAATTAACCTGGAACTCACTGAGTAGGCGAGGCTTACCAGCTAAGAAACCCAAGGGATCCATATGTCTCTGCTCTTCTAGCACTGGAATATTGACCAGGATGGGCTTTGGTCAGGACCATTCTCTGAAATTCACCAGCTGAGTGGCCATGAGATGTGTTGTAGGGGCTATTTTGGCACACCTATACTGCTACCATATTTTTCCCTGTGTTTTTGTTATTTTCCAAGAACTACAACTCCCAGTATTCCAGAAAGTTATCTGGTACTTGGGACATTCAGGTTAACTTTTGGGTAGTACATCTATAACCTTGGTGTTTCCTTTCCTGTCTCTTCCAGTTATCTCAGCCCCAGCCTTTTCATTGACCATGCCTATATCCAGTAAGTTTCCCCTCACTCACTTTCTGTTAAATTAACCTATTCCTTTCTGTGTGCAGTGTAGAGGTGCTGGTAGCAAGAAGATTGATAGCTAATAACTTAAACCTAAGTTCAGATCCTTAGTCATGCAGCCTTGAGAAAACTGCTTAATTATTCTTGGCTCAGTAAAATGTAAAATGGTACTATAAGCTTGTAAAATGATAACATCATTAATAATACATCATTAATAATAACATCAAGATTTTGTATAATTAGCTCACTGCAGGGATAGTGCTTAATAAGTACTTAGGAGTCGACTGTTATTTCATACGTATTTCAATCAGCTTATTGTACACATTTTAACAAAAGTTTGCAAAAGTTTAACAAAAGTTTGAAGAAAGTAAAAATCACATCTTGAAGAAAAGTAAAAACACACTGAGAATATAAGGTCAGGACTGGAAAGATGACTCTTCAGTTAAGAGCACTGGCTGCAGCTCGTTGAAGGGATTCAAGGTCAGTCTAATTCCAGCACTCACATGGCAGCTCACCATGTTCTGTAATTCCATTTTAGGGGACCCAGCACCCTCTTCTGGCCTCTGTTAGCACCATATGGTGTACAAACATACATGCAGGCAAAATACTCATACACATCAAATAGTCTTTTAACAAAATTGTAAGGGAATATTGTTAAGTCCAAAATGGCAGTCCCACTGGCAGTGTCTTAAATTACAGTCTGGGCTCAGTTTCTGACAGTAAACAGAAGGATTATAGATGGGTAGACAAAAGGTTGAGCATTCCTCAGAAACCTGTGTGATATGTGCCAAGGAAAAACATTACTTCTCTCTCCCTACAGGAAAATGGGCCATCTAGTTTTCTATTAGCATAAACGTGTAATATTAAAGCCCATGCTGATCTCCAGTCTCTTAACTCCCCATTAACACCTGTAACAAATGTCAAAACCCCTCTTTGGGCCCACCAACCTCCTACCCTAAAACCTCCTAGCTATTCTAGTTACAGCCTCCCCTTGGGCTTACCTGCTCTCTTTTCAAACCAGCAGGGCTTTCCCTGCCATTTGCTTTTCTGCTTCTCTAGAGATGGCCATAGCATCTTTGAACTTACCTAAATTCTGTGGTTGTTTTACTGCTTCCTTACTTACTAATATAATGATCTTAATAAATATTTATGTTTAAACAGGTGTTTCCATTACAAATGTGGTTTAAAGGGGGGTTCTTTAGCACTGGTTTTTCTCTGGCAAATTTCAGGATTAACAGCTATGCAATAATACAGGGAATGAAATACATGAAGGGAAAAGGGATCTTGAGACAGAACAATGACATGAGTTTTCATATACTATATTTAAGGTCTCTCTAGGACATTTAGGTAGAAATCTAAGTCTTTATACTATAATATTCACAAAGCAGAGTATTTTACCTATAAAGTACTTTTTCACCATAATATCTTTTACAACTATTTTCTAGTTTGAACCTTACTGGAATTATATTTTAATACCCCCCCCTTTATTTTTAAACAATAGGAATAAAAATGTACTCTGCAGTTTTGTTTTTAAACGAGGGTGTTGGGTCCTCTAGAGCTAGAGTTATGGGTGGTTCTATACATGGGTGCTGAGAACTAAACTGTGGTCGTCTACAAAAGCAGTAAGTTCTCTGAACCACTGAGCTCTCTCTCCTGCCCTCTCTTCTGTTTTAAAACCAACATTATTTTAAAACCAACATTATTATGTCTACCAGGCTGACAACTTTGGCCAATGTATGCAAATCTTCCGTCTGTGAGACCTGGGATCTGAGGACCTAAAAGAATAGGGCAGCAGTCTAATGCTTTATGTAGACAACCTTACTTCAGTTTCAGTGTACTTTTATACATGAATGAACAAAAGAAAGCAGTGATCCAAAGAAGTTGAGTTCAGAAAAACATGTAAATGAACGTCCGTAAGCACATACTAAATATTAACAGAGCAGCTCTTTCCCAGAACTTTCTAAGGACAGACTAATTTAAACACAATTGCCTGGCATAATTTTATCTGGGAAAGCACAAAAGTAAGACAGAAGAACATTCAGATTCAGGGTACACTGACCAAATTGGATTCTATAGCTATGTTCTGACATCCAACAAGAATAAACATGTCTTATAAGTTGAATGTAAATGTTTGTCACAGGAAGCAAGAAATTATGTCCAAAAACAATCCAAGAAACAAAATGCACATGAGGTAAAAGGCCCTCTGCCCGTTTTTTCTGGAGCCTCTCTCACAGTTACCCAAAGCATTGCTCACCATGCACCATTCTTCTGACTGTGTTCTGACACCAGGCTTACAGTAAAAACTGCAGGAAAGTTTAGATGACAAAAGATGCATATAACGATATAGCATTAATAATTTGATTTATTGAAACAAAAACACTATTAATTAACATTAAACTATTCTGTTGAAACCAGACTTGTGTCTTTTTTTTAAAGTACTAACTTCCCAACTTTGATCAGATGGAGCAGCACAGTTTAATCATTTGATAAACAATAGAAAAATGTACAGAATTTTTATTTTAAACAAAAATTGAAAGGTATAGTTTTTCATTTGGGTGGTAGAGGCACACACCTTTAATCCCAACACTCAGCAGGCAGAGGCAGGCAAATATCCGAGTTCCAGTACAACCACAGTCAGGGCTACAGACACTCTGTCTCAAAAATAAAGGTTGAAAATATATTTTCTCTCAGTGTTTTATAATGTATAATATGTTCCTGACAGGTCAGCTATGTTAATATTGTCAGGTCCAAAAGAAACCCAGGACAACTGACTAACTGTGCTGCCAGTTAGCATACCAGAGTGCTTGCCTGCCTCCAGGTTCTCTCAACCCTGCAGAGTCCGGGGGCATCCTGGCTCTTCACACCCTGTCCTTACCCTGAACTCCAGATCATTGACTTCCCTCCCTCCACCTTCTTAGTCCTAAATAACCCTGCCATTTTGGCCATCACCCTTTCTTGTTTATCTTTCTTCCCCACCACCCCTGTGTGTCTGTCTTCCTCTCTTGCTCTAACCCTCCTTTCTCTCCTCTCATGGTCCAAAACATTCTTCTGGCTTTTTTTTACCCTAGGACTTTCTCCACTTGCTCTGGACTCTTCTAGATGATTCTGGCTCTTCGCTCCCCTCAACTCCCCACCTCTCTTTCTATTTTTCTCTCTCTCTTTTCCACAAAAGAAAACTTCCCCTCCATGGTACCTTGGAGCAGTCATCTTCTAACTTTATACATTTGGTGCCAAAACCTCCAGATGGGGCATAATTAGTTTCCCTTCCATAGGCCCAGCTTCCTAAGTAAACCAAGCTGTTGATTTGACTCTCCTAATGAGATGGGCACAGCAAAGAAACCAAATATGCTGCTCTGTGTGGGAAAAGTTTATTCCAACTGCCAAGGCTGTTTCTCTGGAAAGTAGAGAAAAGTAACAGGGTGAAACCTCTTCAGTGTTATAAGGGAATAAATAGATACTTGGGAGAAAGGGAGCCTGTTAACTGGGATGAGAGGCTTTAAAGTTTATAACATATACTTATGAGGAAAGACTGAGGGAGCCTGTAGATTGGCGTGGACCTGACAAATATGTTAGGTCTCTCAGGATTTTATTTGTAAGCATTTTGCAGTTTATTGAATCATGGTGACAAAGATTATGTTGTGTTAAGGCAACTGTATGGGATTAAAAAATAAATAGCCAATTTTAAATTCAAGACACTCAATGTCTGTCCCCCGTAAGTATGAAACAAAAGAGAAGGCTCATGTCATTTTAATAAGACAAAGGGTAGTAAAGGCATATGTACTGGCTGGTTTTGTGTGTTAGCTTGACACAAGCTGGAGTTAATCACAGAGAAAGGAGCTTCAGTTGAGGAAATGCCTCCATGATATCCAGCTGTAAAGCATTTTCTCAATTAGTGATCAAGGGGGGAGGGCCCATTGTGGGTGGTGCCATCCCTGAGCTTGTAGTCTTGGCTTCTATAATAAAACAAGCTGAGCAAGCCAGGGCAATCAAGCCAGTAAGTAACATCCCTCCATGGCCTCTGCATCAGCTCCTGTGTGTCCTGACTTGCTTGAGTTCCAGTCCTGACTTCCTTTAGTGATGAACAGCAGTGTGGAAGTGTAAGCTGAATAAACCCTTTCCTCCCCAACTTGCTTCTTGGTTATGATGTTTGTGCAGGAATAGAAACCCTGACTAAGACAGCATATCATAGTATTTTATTTACATTGAGAACCTAACAAAACTAGAGGCAAATTAAAAATCATTTTGCTCCCTTTTCTGTGAGTTTTTTTTTTTAATGTAGAGCTAAAATATATATTACAATGGTAGAAAATAATAAAAAGCTAACAAGAAAAGTGACCAAATCCAAAATGTTGCTTCATTTGTTGGTGTTTCATGTGTGTAAGTGTTTTTACTTTCATGTATGTACATGTCTGGTGCTCACAGAAGAAAGAAGAGGATTTTGGAACTCTGTGGAACTGAAATCCAGCAGGCAGTGAGCCATCATGTGGGTGATGGGAACTGAACCCTAGAGTTCTCTGTAAGGGCAATAAGTGCTTTTAACTCCTAAACCATCTCTCCATTGCTCTACTATGAATTTCATTGTTCACTTAGAAAGTTCACAGTGAGCCGGGCGGTGGTGGCGCACGCCTATCATCCCAGCACTCTGGGAGGCAGAAGCAGGCAGATTTCTGAGTTTGAGGCCAGCCTGGTCTACAGAGTGAGTTCCAGGACAGCCAGGACTATACAGAGAAACCCTGTCGCAAAAAAAAAAAAAAAAAAAAACCATCCAAAAAAACCAAAATATAAAAAAGAAAAGTGCACAGTGATAGGCCCTTAAATGCCTACCTCCTGGTCAGCAACCTCTCTCATTCCTCATGCACATAATCCACAGGTTCTAGTACTTATTTTCTGGATTGTGCTAGAAATGAGGGTATGTCTTTTTTAAAATGGCCTATCTAGACCCAGGTTCTTGGCCATCTGAGCAGGGTCAGGCATGAGTTCCTTCTTGTGGAGTGGACTTTAAATCCAGTTAGAAAGTAGTGGTTACTCCCACATTTATGCCACTATTACACCACCATATTATGCAAGTGTGTCACCATTGTACATTACAGGGTTGGATAATTTGTCCTCAGAGTAACTTCTAGTACCATGAATACTAGTCAGTAGGGCTGAAGACTCTAGTTAGGCACTAGCTCAACTTCTCCATGTTCAATGAAATAGGTAAGTGTTGTCTTTAGCAATAGGGCCATACCATCGATTTGTGGAGAGCAACTAATAGTCTTGGCAAATAGCCTGAATTCATTGGGTATTTTTATGTAGGGCCCCTTTTGATCGACCACTTAATTAGCTGACACCCTCAACCACTTAATTAGCTGACACCCATTTCTTCTGACTTTGGAAGTTTCACAAGGTGGTAAAGATGTCTAGTTGGAACATTGTCTCCCTTGTTATGTTATGGCTCCTTAGATTTCTTTCATATCTGTATATATTTCAAGAAGCTTCTACAGTGGTAGGTTTTTATACAACCCCTTAAATGGCCCTTATTGTTAATTGTCCTTCCCCATATTCTCTTCATAACACCCTCTTCCCTCCCCTTTTCCACTTAATCCCCTTGTTCTAGTCTGCTCTGTCCTTTCATAACTATTTATTCTATTTCCCTTTCCGTGGGAGGGCCTCCTCTCCCACCTAGACCTTTACCTAACCTCTGTGGTATATGGATTGTAGCCTGCCTTTTGAAGGCTTAAGAGCTAACATCCACATATAAAAAAAAAATACCGTATTATTATTATTATTATTATTATTATGATTATTTCACTCAGGTTGATTTCTTTTTTTTTTTTTCTAGCTCCATCCATTTGCCTGCAAATTTCGTGATTTTGTTGTTTTTAACAGTTGGATTATATTCCATTGTGTAAATGCACCTCATTTTCTTTATCCATGTATTTGCTGATGGATGTCTAGGCTATTATGAATGAATAGAGCACCAATGAACATGATGAGCCAGTGTCTCTGTAGTAGGAGGATATAGAGTCCTTTGGGTATATTCCAAAGGTGGTAAAGATGGATCTTGAGGTAGCTCTATTCCCAGCTCCCTTAGTAACTGCTAGGTTACTTCCATAGTGGCAGTAAGAGTTTCCATTCCTACTGGCATTGCACTTACCTGCATTCTTGCCAGCAGGAGCTGTTATTTGTTTTATTGATTCTTGGCCATTCTGGCTGATGAAATTACCTAAGATGAAACTTTAGGGTAATTTTGATTTATATAAATGTTTCTATTTTAGAGCAGAAATGTTCTATTAGGCATATGTGCAGCTATATTACCATTGTTGCTTTTAGCATTAAATTTCATTGTGCTCAGTTGTTTTACCTAAAATTATATTATGTTTATTAACAGTACAACTCTCAACGGAAATTGGAAGGACCATGTGAATCCTTTCATTGTTCTCTACTTGCCTTGTAATGTTTACTTGCATCAAGCAAAGGAAAACTGACTTTAAAAATACAGATGGGGGGGGGGGTGCTGGTTATATTTTTTTCTTTTTTTTCTCCCCCCCCCCCTCCAGACAGGGTTTCTCTGTGTAGCCCTGACTGTCCTGGAACTCACTCTGTAGACCAGGCTGGCCTCGAATTCAGAAATCCGCCTGCCTCTGCCTCCCAGAGTACTGGGATTACAGGCGTGCGCCACCATCACCCGTCTGGTTATATATTTCTGGTAATAAAGGCCCCAAGCCTAACAACCTGAGTTCAAACTCCTGGACCCTCCTCATGGAGAAAAGAGACTTACAGCTGTAAGTTATCCTCTGATCTCCGTGTGTGTGTGTGTGTGTGTGTGTGTGTGTGTGTGTGTGTGTGTGTGCGCGTGCACGCGCGCGCACATTACCACCACCACTACAGTAAATAATTTTTTTAAATGTCCTTAATATAATATGTTGGGAATCTAGGCATTGATTTTCATGGATGTCACTAAATTATTTCACCCTTTACATACATTTTCTTCTAGCAGACACAATGGATTTCTTTGGAAATGTTAAGTGGATCATTTCTGCCTTTGTTCTTTTAAAACTCCAGGATATACAATTGTTATTCAGAATTTCAGTTTTAAATCCATAGATGTAACAGTAAGAAAAACCACAGTTTTGGAGGTTGAGTGATTCATGAAGTAGAGCTGCTACCTTCTCTGGTACTCTAAACATATTGATATCTGTTCCTTCCTCTTCTCTGCCCTCTCTGCCTTTTAGACCAACTCTGTAGGCCAGGTGACTCCTTTTGGTTTATATAACTAATGCGTCTCAGAATTAGTATTCTGACCCTTGCTTAGGAAGAGAAAGTAAGAAAACCATCCATAATAGCTTTTAAGTTCTTAATTATTGTGGAGTAATTTTTCTGTCCTGATTTTTGTTTGTTTGTTTGTGTTAATGTTTCTTACTTGTTTTCATTATAGGCCACTGAAAGGTATGATATATTTGATCCAAGACAGTCCATTTCAGCCCAGGAATCTACAGTGGTGACAAGGACATGGGACTCCTCCCGCCAGATTACTGTTGGTTCAATACAATTGACATCCTGGCTGACAACTGTGAAAAGGAACCTTGGGTTATTTTATTTTATTTTTGTGGAACACCACAATCTCAGATCCATAGGACACATCAGGTAATGTTCTTCTGTTTCTTTGGGTAGCCTATTTTCATTATAGTTCATCCATAAGAAAATGAAGGAGCCTGAATATCTTCCTTAGCCAGTGTACCTTCTCTTCGCTTTACAACCCGAACTGTTTTCATAATGAGCCAATAAACTTCTGGTTTGTGATCAAATTACAGAAGGCATTCTGCTTGCTTGCTTGCTTGCTTGCTTACCCCAGAGTATTGCCAAACTTCTTTTACTCCCAGTCTTTTGTGGGTGATCCCCTCCCTCATACAGATACTGGACTGTAACCCTGCCTAAATAAAATGTGGTTTTATTTTATTTTTAAATTCAGATTAGTCTGTGATTTTACAGACTATGTTTCAGCTTCCAAATGTCCTTATATTTAACTGTAAAGCTATAATGAAAAAAAGAGCTTTTAATTTTTAAGCTTGTTTAGAACAGATAAATTTCATCATGACTTTATATAGAAATGGCAAAAAATACAGAAAAGTTGGAAGAATATTATTCAAATACCAAGCATCCTTTGATTTAGTTTCCACACCTGCTTGATCCACTTTTCATGTGTGTCTACTTCTAGCTTTAGCTTAGTCTCTGGTGCATTCCTGTTCTGATACCTGGGATGAAATTTCTGTTGTTTTCTTAAATTGACTAGTTACATGAACTATTCTAGAATTTATGATTACACATGTTGTTTGGCATTGAATCAGTTGAGTCAGGAGTCTTTCATGTTTTATTTACATTATAATTGTTAACCCAGACTCACAAATATGTTTTGTATAGAGTGTTGCTTTTTTAAAAAAAAAATTAAATCAGAGCAATTTTAAAGCTTAAAATTTTAGGAATGTAGATATAAATTATAACAGGAAAATATATTTACTGTATGTAGTGAATACTCAGAGTACAGGAGGGGTGGCGTTCATTTTATTCCTTTAGAGAAGAAATACTTCAGTGTCATCTAAGTATATTTAGCTATCACTTCTCATCTTGATCTAGCTCATGTCTTCCCACTGTATCCTGATATTTTAAGAAACATGTACCATAAATATTACAGATCTTGGAGTCAGGAATTTTGCTTTTGTTTATATGCATTCAGCATTATTCTTAGAAAGATAGATAGAAGTCATTTAGTTAATATTATTTAGCAACTGAATGTGAAGAATATTTCAAACTAAATTGAGATTACTTTTCTTTTTTGTCAAGGCTTCAAGTTCCCTGTAGAATTCTAAAATAACCTTTGCTAATGAGGATGTCTGATATTGTTATTATAAAAGATGAAACTGAAACAATGAAGGATTTGGAGGCAGAAATGAGAGATACAACCAGAGTTGAAAATCTTATCAAATCAGAAAACTATGGGAAGATTTCGGCAGAGAAGAACGAACATTGTATTGACAACAATATTGATTTGCAGGTAAGCAGAGGTTTTTCCCACGGCTATAGATACCTACTACTCACTGTACCAGTGTGCTGCTTTTTATATGGAGCACACTTGTCACAGTTCTGTTTTGTTTCTGGTTTTCAAAACAGGGTTTCCCTGTGTAGCCCTGGCTATCCTAGAACTCTCTCTGTAGACCAGGCTGGGCTTGATCTCAAGGAACTGCCTGCCTCTGCCTTCTGGGATTAAAGGTGTGCACCACCACTGCCCCCCACTGCTGGGCTACTTGTCACAATTCTATATGGGAAGTTGACCCTTTGGTACATATTTACTACCTTACTTTTTCATTACCAGGACAGCTTGCTGAGTCTTAGGTCTTTTTCTTAATATTTTTCCTATATATGTCTCAGGATATGATTCTTTAAGTTTGTATGTAGCCACTATGTTGTTGGTTTTCTCCCTATTTATTTCACCCTCCTCCTTAATTATCAGTGCTATAATTGTTAAGAACTCTTAGAGGAGAGAGAAAGAGTGTTCAAACATGCAGAAGACCTACTGGCAGAAACAGCCCTCTAGAGGTTTATCAATCCATCACCCATTTCTGAGTAAAGAGTTTTGTGGGGAAGGGATAGATGTTACCTAATACTTTCATTGCTGTGTATGCATGATATTTTATAACCAACCATTTAGAAGGCTTTTAATTCCAGGCAAAGATACTTAAGTTTTAGAAAATGGCCAGACCCCTGGCTAGCTAGATGTTGGATGTACGTTTACATGATTTCTCCAATATGGCATTTTCAATGTAGCTAGGTGAATTATGTAGCTCCTCAGGCATGCTGGGAGAATGTTCCAACAGATAAGTGCACCAAGAAGCTTGGATTCAGGCTGATGTCTGAAAACCTCCTTTCCACTAGTTTTTGACAACACACACAGATAATTTCTGTCTAGAGGAAGAGAAATTTCCTATCTGTACCATAGGAAAGAGTTTGTGTTGATCTGAAATCTACGACTGAAACTTATCCTAATATTATCTTAACATTAATGCCTTACTGTGTTAGCTTTTCTTAGCTGTGTCTGATACCTAAAAACAACTTAAATGAGCAAACAATGTTTGAGGCTCAATTTCAGATTTCAGTCCATGTTGGCTGGCTGCAATGACTTGAAGCCTGTTGCAAAGCAGAAATAGAGAGAAAAAAACATAGCATAGGAAAGCTTTTTCAACTCACATTAGCAGAAGGGAGTTAATGTAAAGCAGCCTTGAGCAAAGGAATAACCCCCAGACACACCTCACTGCAGCCCACTGCCTCCAACCAGACTCCACCTTCATAGTGCATTACTTCTGAACAGATTATGTTCATTATGAGACTGAAATATGTACACTCAATGTGCCTTGCTAACGTCCTTGGGAATCTCACACTGTTAAAAGTTGAAAATTAGATCAACATCAGAAACTGGGGAGATTGTTCAGTTGGTTAAGTGTTTCCTGTACATACATAAGGACCTGAGTTTATGTCTCCAGCACCATTATAAAAGCCAAATGTGGAGGTGTGTGTCTATTCCAGGTGCTTAGGCAGTGTGGAAGTAGAGAAGAAAACCCTTGGGACTTGCTGCCAACCAGTTTAGTCAGTTCATTGGGAGACTCAAAAAGTAAGGTGTAAAGCAGAGAGCAAGACAGCTGACATTCGCTATTGAGAAACAGTTGTGTGTACATGCAATACACTCACACATCCACACAAAGATACTCATCTTACTTAGAGAAAAGGAATCGTCTTTGAGAAAATACTGTTACTTTAAAAAATGGTCTTAATTTTGTTTATATGTCCATGTTGTATGCGGAATACACAGTTGTGTAGTTCAGAGGACAGTGTTTTTAGTCTTTGTTCTCTCCTTCCTTTTTTATGTTGGCTCTGGGCATAAAAGTTAGGTGGCCAGACTTTCAAAACACCTTTCTCCACTAAGGAACCTTGCCAGCTCTTTTTTGTCATTTTTAAAATATCCAGAAAACTTTGGCCAAATGTGGTTGCCTATGCCCGTCATGCCAGCATCTGGGAGGCTGATGTGGGAAGATAGTAAGTTCTAGGCCACCCGGGTCTGCATACTGATACTTGTTTCAATAAAAAATGAAAAACCATAAACATATTAAAGAAAAATCGACCTTGAAGGCTGCTTGGCAAAAGTTAAACTTTTTTTCTTTTATTTACAAGTAAAGAAAGTTCCTTTAAGGGGCATATCATTCCTCTCTTTCTTCATTCACTAATAAGATTTGTATTTCTTATAAACATGTCTGATATGATGTTAGACAATGATGCCGATTTCTACCACTTTAAAAACTATTTAAGTTTCTGAACTGATTTAAAGTATCTCCCAATGATTAAGTATAATCAAATGGTATATTTTTTAATTTCTTTCTCCCTTCACCTTCTCCTTCTCAACCCTCCTTCCCCATCTGCACCTTTGATTTTTTGTTTGTTTGTTTTTAAGATAGCATCTCATGTAGCCTAAGGTAGACTTGAATTCACCGTGGCCCTGTCTACCCTTCAATTCTTGACCTTTCTTCCTCTGCCTCTAAGTGCTGGGGTCACACATCTGTGCTACCATACCTAGTTTAAATGGTAATTTTTTTAAAAAAGTAGGAGACATAACATTTTCCCCCACCATTTTTAATTAAACTTTTTAAAACAAGAAAATTGCCTTCCCTAATCATATGGTCATTAGCAGTCATTGCTTTAGGGAAGGTTTGCAATGAGCCATTTGAATTTGTGATTGAAATAATATGGATTGAGGCTGGAAAGATGGAAATTGCTTGAAATCAGCCTAAGCCATGAGACCTGTCTTAAAATAAGAGTTAATAATGCACAGTTATCTTTTAACTTAATCTGAAGTTACTAACTATAACTACTTACTACTAAAAATTCATTTTTTTTCTGTACTTTTAAGATACAACCTGAAATTTTTATATATATACAATGTATACTACATTTTGGAAAGAACAAGCATTGTCTCCCCAGTCCTAGTCCCCAACACATACTGTTTATCAATAATAGAATGGCTGTATCCACATTTTGTTAGTAACAAAATTAGTTATGTGTTAGTTATGGGCCAAAAGAGAGCTGGTTTTTATTAACACATAGTGTTATGGAGTAAGAGAAACACTCCCTAGAAGCCTGAATAAATCAACCATCAGTGCAAACTGTCTTAAGCAGATTATCTGGAAACAGCCCTGACCTCTTTGAGTTTTTAAAGGCAATTAAGACATACAGAAAAACAGCTCTGGACATCTGCAACAAGCAAGCATTGTTTATAGAAGTAGATAGATTAACAGTTAAATGGTCCAGCAGTTAACCTTTAGCTCAGGGTCAAATTATGTAGGTGTTTAGGGCCTGGTGTAGAACTAGTTTACCTTTAGGACTGGTTCAGAGACCAGTTTTAGCACTTAAAGTATTCTTGAACTACTTTCATGAGATGATATAACTGTTGTTCAGTAGGTGCATAAATTTTGTCTGATGTGTAGGATTTTTTTTCCACACACATCAATTAAAGTAGATAGTTAGTGTGACACCTTATTCCTCTGAGTTACTTCTAAGGGGATTGAGAGAACAGGTAGGAGACAACAAAGTAATGGTAATCTCACAAGGCTGTCAAGAGCAACTCAGGAAAACAGCCAAGGTCAGAAGTCTGAAATAGGAGAATATAGAACTCCAGGTCAGCTTAGGCTATATTTGAAGTTTAAGACTAGCATAGGCTACCTCATATGATCCTTATCAGTGTAAAACAAAAGCAAAGCACCTCATGTCACACCTCTATCAACAATTAGAATGCTAGTGTAGACAACAGATTTCTTAAATGGTGAAACAAATATGATATTTGTCAGATCCAAAATATATGTATGGGCTATCAGCTCTTTTAATCACAAGTGCCCATTAACAGAGTTGATCCTGGCTCTTCTCACCCCCCTACCCTAAGCTTTTTCAGCTATGGGCTTCACTGCCCCCCAGCTTCTCATTCTCTTACAACCCTGCTATTCCAGCTCCTAGTCAGGTCTTTTGTCTCCTCTCTTGCCCCTCTCTCCAGTTCTCCTTTGCTCTCACTCTTGTTGGCCTTTTTCGCTCTCAGCTTTGCCTGACATGGCCTGATCAGTCTGCTGGCTTGTCCTTCTGCTGGGGACTCTTCCAGTTGCCTCTGGCATTACTCTCCCTTATATCTACAATAAAAGCCTTACCCTCAAACATTCCTTGAAATAATTATGTCCTCAGTTTATACACTTTACTATTGTCAGTTACTTAATAAGCTAAGCACAGCAACACAGCTTCTTAAATTTCTCCCTTTATTGTCATCCAAGATGAAGTTTTTTCTTTAGTAATAGTAAAGTTGTTTCTTAACATCTTTCCAAAATTTCTATTTCAACATAACTTTTGTCTTTTAAGCCAATTTATATTCTTTGCTTTTATTGAATTTTATAAGCACTAAACAAGTTAAACAGTTTAAAGCTTGGGATTCATTTTCTAAAATACACTTCATTACTTAAAATTATTTCTAAAATTTGATTTCAAGTGACTTTGAGTCATATCCAGATATGGTATTAGCATTTATAAACATGGAAATGAAGAAATGCTTGAGTATAATTTTTTATATTGGACAATTTTTCTATATTCACCATTTTAATGGAGACCGTTTTTGCCTTCATTTAATATTTGGAATAATAAACTATGAGGCTGTGAGTTTCCCTGGGAACTTTTCTTGAGGGTCAAAAATAGACCTTTGGATTTTAACATCCTATTCTATGGCCAAAAGATTAAGTAGTAACATTAAATTGGTGTTTGTGTTTGAGTTGTTGATTTCCTTTTTTTTTTTTTTCAGTTATTTTTGACTTAAGAAAATATTGTTTTAGCCAGGCAGTGGTGGCACACTTTATCCCAGCACTTGGGAGGCAGAGGCAGGCGGATTTCTGAGTTTGAGGCCAGCCTGGTCTACAGAGTAAGTTCCAGGACAGCCAAGGCTACACAGAGAAACCCTGTCTCAAACCCCTCCCCCCCCCAAAAAAGAAAGAAAATATTGTTTTATTTCATTTTAATAAAAATAGGCAGTCTGGCATTGTTTTCACTCACCATTATGTTATCTTTAACTAAGTACAGAATTTTTTCTTTTTGTTTACATAATTACTTTTAATTTATTTATGTGCATACACTATCGCTATCTTCACATACACCAGAAGAGGGCATCAGATCCCATTACAGGTGGTTGTTAGCCAGCATGTGGTTGCTGGGAATTGAACTCAGGATCTCTGGAAGAACAGTCTTAACATGGCTCTTAACCACTGAGCCATCTTTCCAGCCTCCACATAATTACTTTTAATCCTTACTATTATACAGAATTACAGTGCAAATTAGTAATCTGCAAGGTGTCAAAAGTTTCAACTATTATAGTTTATTTTGTTAATTGAATGGAAAGAAAAAGAAAAATGGGAAAAAAAAGCAGAAAAGGACATGACTGCTTCTAGTTATGTGAAGGAGAAATTTTGTTATAGATATATGAGAGAGCATAGCCAGAGGCTGGGACATCTGGGAGAATCCAGAGTGGGCATGACCTGAGCCTAGACATATGGGGAAAAAGAGAGAGAGGGGAACTAGGTGCAGTAGTCAGGAGCCCCAAAGAGAGTGTGGTAACCTAAGTGGTTGAATTATATAGAAAAGACATCTAAGGGAAGGGAACCTCAGTCCCTGGGCTGGAGAAGGTTCAGGTAAGGAGCAAGGTGTGCCAGGGAGGAGGGCCCTCTAACAGGTAAGGGATGAGGGATGCTTGGAGAGACTCAAACTGCCAAGTTCACTTTGATGTTCCGTGTCCAAGGCTTGAAACCTAACAATAATTAGTGATTATAAATAAAAATGATTCTCTTCATGAAATAAGTTGGATCTCCTCTAAATTAGGTAATTATTAGATTGGCAATTACTCTTACGCTAACACACAATATACCTACCCATGAAGATTATTCTGATCTTCCTCAGCTTTTCTTCAAACTCTAGTAGCTGGTGCCTCTCCCAGTGTGTTATCAATGAAAAACTGAGAATCTATTAAGAATGTTCAATATTCTGTGCCCATTTGTTGACTTAGTTTCTGTCCTTTGGTATAAACAGGATAAACTGTATAAATTGAGGTTTGTCTTTCACCTTTCTAAATTCTAATTCAGTTAGTGCTTCGCACTACTAGAAAGGAACATAAAAGGGTTACTACATGTTTACTGTCAACATACGGTTCTAATAAAGATTAAAAAGTGTTCTCCAAATAAATAAAATCCACTTTAAAATGATTATAAATCAAACTGGAAGAATTCTGACTTAAAGCAATCTGGCTCCCAAACTAATAACAGAAAATTATTGTATGTATATAAATGAAGGCCATCTACTTTTATAAGCAGAAATCATTTTCTCTGCTCTGTTGTGTGTGCAGATGTCTATGGCAGGTTTTTTGTATATATTATATAGTGTGTATCAGAAATGAAAAGAGTTAATTTTATGTAATAATGTCATTGTTTTCTCTTGCTGCAAAACAGATCAACACAAACTTAGACAGTTAAAATGACTCTTCATTAGGAGCTTACAGTAGGCTTACCTGAGTTTTCTGCTTAAGATTTGTATTAGCTATGCTGATCCTTTGCAGAAGAGTTAGGAAAGAAGAGGCATCAAAGTGCTTTCTTTTTTCAGCAGACCTCATTTCCAAAGTTGGTATAAGGTCTGTGTTTCCTGGGTGACCTATCTTCAAACCAAAAAATTATTTTGAATCCCTCTGACTTTCCCATTTTCTCTCAACTGAAGAAAACTCAGCTTTTAAGAGGCTCATTTGATGGGTCAGACTCACCTCAGTTTTAAATTTATATCTTTGGATGAACTGACTTGGAGTTTAGATACTTCTGTAAATTCCTTTCCTTTCATGATGAGCCCAGCTTTGTATTTGGTTAAGTAGCAAAAGGATAGAGATTCATTCTTGGGAACTATTTTTGGAATTCATATATGTATGGAATCTGTCATATAAGCGTATGTAAGTGGAAGGTTACTGAACTAAGATTCTGAGACTCTTGGGTTCAGTTTGAGTAATTTATAACTGATTCTGGACTCTGAGGATACACGAAAGGAATTATGTCTTTATTTCAGTTCAGTTCTGACTTACAGAGAATAAAATGTCCGCTTGGCTCAGGTGAAGAGAAGAGCAGATTGTAATTAATCCACCAACATGCACAGAGTCCATTAGGCAGTGCTCCTGTGTAAATGTATTCAAACAATTTGCCTCCATAAACTATTTGAGGGGAGGGGGTATCTGATTTTCTCTGTATTTTGGGTTTTATTTTTCACTTAATGATCTAGAGTCAAAAAAAAAAAAAGAGTATAGTGTTTTAATCATTGAAGGCATTAAGACCCAAAATAGAGGTTGTACCTTTTTTGTACTCCTGCTGGTATTTCTATTGGCTTTACACAGAATTCTTAGGATGTTAGGATACATAATCTCTCTCCCTTTCTCAAAATGGAAAGCTTTGTAGCCTGAGTATTACCAATTTTAAATATGTATTTTATTTGTTGTTGGATTAGCTCCCTACTGCTAATGAGAATATTTGTCTGGTCCCTGTCTTTATGAGGAGCTTGATTCAAAAGGCAGAGAGGAAAGAGGCAGAAGGAAAGAGAGATAAATCTGTTCTGAGTTACAGGCACTGTAGGCTCAAGCTCAGAAGACAGCTAGTTGCTTCCATGAGTTAGCTGATGATGTGGTTAGTGATCACAGTAGTGCTAAACATACGTCTACCTTCTGTTGTCTATATAATAGTGTCTATTATTGGACATCTACCTTCTTTCTATCATTCTACTCCATCATCTTACAGGAAACCTAGTGAGTAGCATTCTTGACTAAAACTGATGGTGTGTCCTTCATTTTTTGCTGAAAATCCACACTAATCAAATATTTTCAGTAGAGAAGCTGGGATTTTTCTGACTTCAGCTAATTGATATTGTTGAGCAATTTAGTATGTCCAGTTACCTACCCCTAAACATTAGTAAAAATGTTGTTATAAAATATTGAAGAAACATATGTTTTTGCTATGAAAAAGACACCTTCAAAGGTTCCATATTGCATTCATTTAATACAGAAATTTGCTGATTTAAAGTAAAATGCCAATCCACAGAAGGATTTCCTAACTTTCCAACTGTGCTTCTGGAAGGAATCAGTACTCTTTCTCTGAACCATCTTAGCTTTCCTTGTTTAGCACACTCTGTGGTTTAGGTGTATAAATTAAGAAGCAAATTTTCTGTTTGAATGTGAAATTTTAATGAAATCTTTCTTATTGTATACTCAGCGGCCCCCGCAGTCCTTTGGACAGACAGGAAAGAGGTCTAAGGTATAGTAACTCTCTGGTGTGCTGGCATGCCAAGGCTCCCTTCATGCTTGGTGGACACTTGTCTTCATACAGCACTACATTCAGTTTAGTTTTTTTTATTTTTCATCTTTTGTTTGGGGGCAGAAAGCTTCTTTTTGTTTTATTTGGGAGTTTTTATTTTTGTTTTTTTCTTTTTTTTTTGTCTTGCCTAGTCGCTTTTGTGCATTGCTTTTAATTATCCTTGGTGGGTTTTTGTTCTTCTTTTTTTAACTATAAAGAAAAATCGCTTTCTCACCATTTGTTAAAGTTGAAAATGGAATTATTCCCATTCTTGCTATTGCTATAATTTTTAAAACTTCAATTGTTTATTTTCCATTTTAAGGGGTTTTAATGGTATTTAATGATATATCTAACTTAAACATTTCATCTACTTTTTTTGTGTGGCAAAAACTAAAAAGAAATGTAGACACTCCTAGGGGGCTTTTGAATATGCCCTAATTTATGAAATGTAGCGTTAATTTTAAATACTTCTCTTTAGTCAAGCTCAAAGTTAAAGCTAGTTCGGAGCCTTGCAGTATGTGAAGAATCTCCACCACCCCCTGCAGCAGAGATATCACAGGAGACCCAGGTAAAAAACAACAACAAAGCAAAACAAAAAATATTTGAAGACTTGGTGGAACTGGAGATATTCTCTGATATGGTTCAATGAAAGTTGAGTGCTTATGTATTCTTTTATTTCTAGTAAATGAAACTGACTTACTAATACTTATTAGCAAAATTGCAGATCAATTAGTTAAACTTTTTACTTCATTCTGAGGCTTACAATAGAGACTCTTCATTTGGAAACTTTTGGGACTAGATGATTACCAAAGAATATAACTTTAAGAAAGTTATGTTACTATTCAAAAGTATTCAATATTAAAGTACTTCGGTAGCTATAATTACAATATAATTATCCCTTTTAATTGTGAGGTTTGGAAATTTGTTATGTTCTTATTGATTCTCTGGAAACTACCCCAACTTCTGCTTAATAGTTCAGTTAGCCTAAATGTACTCTAAAGCCAGTATCCCTTTTGCGTGAATCTAAAGTAGTTGTTTGATACTTCTAACTCTGTCTGTTCTTACAGAACATAAGATAGTAAGATACAGGCAAACCAGAATTTGAATCCTGTATTATTTTTGATGCTTTGATTTTGCTCTCTATGAATCTTATCTGCAGATGGTCTTTGGTACTATGAACAGTGTCAGCTCTGCTAATGATCATTAGTATGGTAACTGGGGATGTTAGTAAGTGGCTTCTACTTTACAAGAAGGTTTTGGGCAACAACTAGTACTTATTTAAGAAACCATGACAAATTATTTTAAAAAGAAAAAATCCTGACATGCTGTACTTGTTCACCTTCTGTAAATTTACAGCTGTCAGAGGAATGGTAGGATACACCTTTAACTCCAGCACCAAGGAAACAGAGTCAAGTGGATCTCCTTGAGTAGGCCATCCTGGTCTACTTAGCACATTCCAGACCATCCAGAGCTAAACAGTGAGCCCTGTCTCAAAAACACTTTTGTCTCTTAAAAAAAATAATTTTGAAGCAAAATTTTATACATTTGTTGATTCACACTAACCTTTTCTGTTTTCCCATGGCTTAAGTGATACCTTTCAAGAGATACTATAGATAATAAAGTTAGTTATAACATACTTATAATATGCCCTACTTTTATATTTCTAAGATAAGAAGGGGAATTTTAAAATAGATTGCAGGTCATAATAATCTTTAAAATCTTTTTTGATAGTTCAGGTGTTCAAAAGTTGTGATCCTCCCCTTGGACCTATGTAAAATATACATATGTATGTGTTTAATTAAATGTATTTGGCCGTACCATTTTTTCAGCACTGTCAAAAATACTCTTAAAATGTATAATAAGTATTATTGCCTCTAGAATTCTTTAAAGCCTAAACCTCTGGGTAGTTTGTTTTACAGAATGTGGTTGCTTTGTAATTAAGCATTACATAGCTGGTTTTTAGTAAGGCTATTGAGGTATGACATATTCTGAAAGGGAATAAAATTGTTCTTTGAAATACTAATTTTTAGAAGTTCTCTTTTGGCCTGGAGAGATGAGATGGCTCACAAGTTAAGAGGACTAGCTGCTTTTCCCGGGAAAGGAACAAGATTTGATTCCTAGCATCCACATGATATAGCTCCAATTTCAAAGAATCTGATACCTCTTCTGGTCCCCACAACATCAAACATGCATGTGGTATAGAAATGCACATGCAGGCAAGACACTCATATACAAAAAAAAAAAACGAAAAAATTTTAAGGAATTTCTTTTTGTTTGTTTTTTTTATTGTTGTTTTTCAAGACAGGGTTTCTCTGTGTAGTTCTGGTTGTCTTGGAACTCTTTCTGTAGCCCAGCTAGCCTCATACTCCAAGATCCACTTACCTACCTCTGCCTCCTGAGTGCTAGGATTAAAGTGTGTGCCACCACTGCCTGGTTTGGAAATTTCTTTTATAAGGCATAATCCAGGATGTGGTAGTTCATGGACTGTGTTTTGAAAGTTCATTTCTTCATTCTCTTGATAAAATGTTGTACTATCTTAGCCTTACCTTTATGATCCAGTGATGTTGAGGAAATGGCCATTCAAGAGTGTATTGACACAGAGAACTGTGTATCTTCTGAGGAAAGCTGTCTTATAATTCTGTTTATTTTACCGTATATGAAAAATATTGGGGGTAGTGGGAGATGCCTTATGATATATTACACACACACATACCCTACATAGTAGGAATTCCTCTGAAAAATACTAGGAGACATGTCAGGGGTGTGTGTGTGTGTGTGTGTGTGTGTGTGTGTGTGTGTGTGTGTGTGTGTGTGTGTTGATCACAGATTATGTATTTACATTTAAATTTACATTTTAAGAGGAGTTATACTGGTTAATTAAGAGGTTATGTCAGAATTCAGTTACTCCACTTACTGTGTTGTTTTCTGTTTCTCTTACACATAATTTTGGATAATAATCTCTTTTTGCCTGTTTAAATAAAAGATGCTTTTTTTCTTTAAAGGAGAATCCTTTTTTTCATGCCTGGAATAGACTAAAATACACCTGAAAGGGAACTAGAAAAATCAGGGTTCTGCTATTCTGTTCTAGTCCTTGATGCTGTACAGTTTGCAACAATTTTTCCACTCAGGGTGTTAATTTTTGGTGAATTAATTTGGTGTAAAACTCATTATAAAAAAGGTTAAGAAACAATTTTAAGAGAGATGTCACTTATGTGAGATAAGAGTTTGTAATAGGGAAATAACCTTAATCACAAATGTTATAATTTTCATAGTAAAGTGTAAGGAATAATTTTGCTTCCTGTGTAGGTGTTCTTGTTATTTATAGAAGAGCTTACATTGTAACCTCAGCATTCAGACTGGGTTTTCTTTATTCAGGTACTGGAAACAAGGTCAGCAGATGACAAGATGCTGGCTTTCTCTACTAGCATTTTAAAATACAGTTTGTCTTAGTTGAATAATTTAATATCTATAAATTAAAAGCTATGACTCTGAGAAAAAAATTTAGAAGTCTGCTAGTCATTGAAAGTACCTTTTAATCAAGATCTAAGAACTCAATGTGGAGTCTTTCCCTCTACATGAATGTCATCATTGGGTTTTCGACCTGACTTGTAAGAAGCTGCAAAGAAAGAAAACTAAAAGTTAATTCTGTTGTCATTTACAAACATCTGGAAACTATGGAGTGAATTAGAAACAGAAACAGTGTAGTAAATAAATAAAAGTCATAAATATGGCGTATAGGTTGGTGAGTTATGCCACTGTGTTTGGTAAGCAACACAGAGAAGACATAAAGTAGGTGTCCATTGTCCTAGTGGAGATTGCCCATGGACAGTGATGAAAGTGCATTCTGAGCATGACTGCCATTGAGCAATGTCCCCAGCCCCTGAAATTTCAACTAGGATGGAATGGAAGAAAAAAAAGTAGCTAATTATCTTACTGTTTCATATATATAATCAAAATTCTGCTAACATTTGTTTTACGTGTGGGAAGTAAAGAGAACTTGTCTGGCAGCAAGTTTGAGAATCCTGTCATTTGTGTCCCCTGGGTCACCAACCACTTCTGCTACTAAGTAGTAAACAAATGTGTAGTTTAGTCTAAAAGTAGGTCACACTTTTATCTTTACTTTAAATGGCCTAAAGTCTATTGTATATTTCTTCTAATTTTGCCTGAATAAACAAACAGCTTGATATGATCTTTGCTTTTCAGGATACATGAATTAATTTTCTAGCAATCTATGCTGCTTCTAAAATTGCTTTAATACAAATGATATTATTTTCAACATAAGATTATTCTCCATTTTGGTCTTGGATGTTATGGCTAATTGATAGTCATTCTATGTCAGGAAGAAACAGAACCTTATTTGATACCTTTCTAAAGCAGCTGTGTGGTGATTGAAAGAGCCACAGTGATATATATAAACCTCAAGTGAGAAAACAGGTGCCATGATTTTGAAAACTTTCCTGCTTATATTGTATTTGTATTGAAAGAGAAAAAAAGGAGTGTGTGTATATGGGATACTCAAGAAACTAAATTTGGGCTAGGAATGTAGTTCAGTTGATAGAGTGCTTGTAACATGCACAAAACCCTGGGTTCCATCCCTAATACCACATGAATCAGATGTAGGAGATGGAGTTCAGAATCATTTTCCTCAATATAACAAGTTCAAAGCTAGCCTAGGATACATTAAAAGAAATTGAGTTTTGTTAATTGTTTTCCTGATGCTAACACATTTCTGTTGTCATGACTAATAACATGACTTATCGATATCTTCACTGGAACAATAGGTAAAGAGGAAGTGAGTTCTGACCTCTAGAGTGTTTTATAAACACTATGCACTAAAACTGTAACAGGAGGAGTTGAAGAGAGAGCTCAGCAGTTAAGGCCACTGACTGCTTGCTCTTCTAAAGGTCCTGAGTTCAATTCCCAGCAACCACATGGTGGCTCACAACCCTCTGTAATGTGATCTGATGCCCTCTTCTGGTATGTTTGAAGACGGCTGCAGTGTACTTACAAGTAAAATAAGTAAATATTTTTTAAAAACTAATAGGAAAAATTTATATTCTCAAACAGTTTTGAAGATATGCTTTAATTGATAAATTCAAATGAACATATTAGGTGTAGTTTTGGTTTTGGCTTTGAGGCAACATCTCCTTCTGCTCCTGGCTGTACTGGATCTCACTATGTAGACCAGACTGGTCTCATGTTCAGAGATCCACCTGCCTCTGCTTCCTGCTTGCTGGGTTAAAAGGTATGCGTCATCATGCCTGGCTGAACATACTGTGTTAAGTTTGTTCTTTTCCTCAAGGCATTTTAAGTTTCTTTTTATTTGTTCATTTTGAGATGGGGTTTAACTATGTAGAACAGGCTGGCCTTGAACTCACAGCACTCAAATTCACCTATCTCTCTGCCTGTGAGTGTTGGTGTTACAGGCCTGTGCTATCACACCTGGCTTAAATTGCTTTCTAATTTAGAATCTTTAATGGGATTAAATGAAAATCTCTTCTCCTTTTAGTCCTTCATACAGTTTTGAATTACTTAGGAAGTGCCAATACTTAATATTAAATTAGTTAATATCATTGAATAACTAATTTTTCCTTCCAACAGGAGAAAATTCAGATACAGTTAACACAATCATTCGAAAAAGAGGAAAAGCCCTCAAAAGATGAAACAGATAAAGAAAAAGCCAGTGATAAGTTACCCAGAAAAATGTTATCAAGAGGTTAGTAATTTATTTTTATTTTTCAGATAAGAGTTTAGTTTCATTATCAATAATTTTTTACCCTTTGAACAACACGTCACATCTGTGTTGAAAATGATACAGTAGAATAGAGGGATAATGTAATGTTTTCTCATCTGCTTTATCATGGTTACATATATAGAATGTTGAGTTTTTCCAACCAAAAATTGTAACATAAATCTAAGTTACTAAGGAAAATGATCATAAAAATCTCTTAATGATCTCACTCATATTCAAATGCCAAAATCATAATTTGTGAATATTGGCTCCACTAAGTATCAGAGATCTTTGAAAGCAAACCTTTGTAGCAGAATTTCAAGAATCTTAAATAATTTTAGAAATAAAATTCTTACCTTCCATGAGGATCATTAAAGAAATCAATATAAATTTAGTCTGACATAAAGACTTATTTAAGAATATGTATGTATATGCAGTTATAATAGCCCACGTCATGAAAATTATATACAAGTTGACAAATAGTGGCCATCTGCCTTTCATCATGAATTCCATTTTCCTGCTTCATCATTTTTTTTCTTCATGGAACATTTCATTTTATGTAAAATAGACATAATGTACAAAAGGGAAAGGGATTTATGTTCAAACAACTTTATACTGGGTTTTTGTGTTGTTGTTTTTTAGATTCCAGTCAAGAATACACTGATTCAACTGGCATAGATCTACATGAATTTTTAGTAAATACATTAAAAAACAATCCCAGGTAAAAATTAAATTTATAAGGTTTACATTGTTTCTAGACTACCATATCTTGCTATATATGTTTTTTTATTATTGAGTTTGAATTTTAGGATAAGATTAAAGCTAGAAGAAATATACCAGTAACTTTCAGTTTTTTAGTACTAAGATTGTCTTCTAAGTACAGATGTATTTATCTTTGCATTATACAGGTTTTTATGGTTTGAAAAATCATTCCTATTCTTTAGGTATTTTCAGAAATAGAAATTCACCGATAGATAGATAGATAGATAGATAGATAGATAGATAGATAGATACTCTAAATTTGGATTAAAAGATAGATTTAATCATGAATATCTTTCTTGTTTAGTGTAGAAACTTACAATCAAACGCTTTTTAGAACTCATTTGAGTTAGTAGGTAATTAGTTGTAAACTTTCTGGCAGGGTCTTTTGAGGGCCTCTAAACGGTTATTCACAATACACCTCACCAGCCCTTTCATGGGGTAAAATGTCCCGTGGACAAGAACCCCTCTTCCAGTTATTAGCTTCCCAATGTGGTAGTTAGGTAACAGTGGGATAAAGATGAGACTGTCTCTAAGAAGGAGCTTTGGGGAGATAATGTGAGTCATTCCTTTGTGTCTCTGGGGACTTCTGTTGACATTGTCTCCAGCATGATTGTCAGCTATTGCTCATGTTCAATATTTGTTGTATCAGCTATTCATACTACAATCTCAAAAAATAAAAAATAACTTTGAAAGAGTCGTCGCAGTGATAGGACCTGAAGGACCGTAGGTATGAAGTAAACAAGAAGGCAAGCTGCTCGGCGTGGCTCTTTCCCGTTTTAAATTTATTTCTTAGTAGTCTCAGTAGAAAGATAGAGTCATTAGTTCATTGAACAAAAACTTGGCATGTAAATAAGAGGAAGACATGGTATTTACTATCTCTGCTAGAGAGACATACTAAATACTTAAAGTATAACAAATAATGTAAAGAGGGTTGTTCATCTGCTGTAAAATCCAGAGGTGTGGGGGGAGGGGGGTGTAGGGAATGCTCAGCTGTTACAAGCACTTGCTCCTATTCCAGAGGAGTCAGGGTCAGTGCCCAGCCCTCACACGAGGCAGCTCACAAATGCCTGTAACTCCAGGTCCTGGGGAGCCCACATCCTCTTATGGCTTCCATGGGTAACCACACATATATGGCCAGTATATGTTTACACAGTCATGTACACATGTAAAATAAAAATCTCTGTGTGTGTGTGTATATATATATATATCTGTGCACGAGAGTGTGGATCCAACCAGGTCATTAGGTTTAACAGAAGCCTGCTGAGCTATTTCATTAGGTTTATATTGTTATTTTTTTATTTTTAGCAGTTTTAGAGACTTTGGGCCTCATGCATGCTAAGCTAAGTTGTAACCCCAGGCCTTCAAATTTTAATTCTCAGACTATTGAACATAATTTAAACTGGTAAATGATGAAGTATCTAGATTTTTGTGATTGCAAGAAATATTTTTACAGGTCTCCAGTTACTATACACTTGAGGCAAGAAACCTGAAAAATGTTTGGTAGATAACTGATAGAATTTTACACCTTGTTGGTTTTATACCTACAAGGGGAACATTTGAGTTACATAAAGTGTTACAGGCAGCTGTATTGTGTGACTAATGGATACGGAAGCAAGACACTGGAGTAATCTTGGTAAAGGGTTTTTTTTTTTTTTTTAAGTAATTGGGGTTTGCTCATATTTATGTCTATGTTTTTTAAGTACACCTAAAAATTACTTGTTTGGGGTAATGCTCCTTAATTCGGTCAGGGGCATAAAGCATTGAGTGGTAGGCAACCTGAGGGACTGTTTCTTTGTTGATTTCTGTTTGTTGAATTTGCCATATTGTCTCTACAGTTAGTTTTATTACAATGACTAGAACACTAAAAACCCACAGATTATTGCTCCTCATTTAACTAAGTGGTTTTATGTTATTTTGATGGAAATCCTTGTTTCTATGGGTTTAATGATTGTATATATTAGTTTATTTTTTTAGCTTATATCCAATACCAAAATACTTAGAACCTTATTTATAGATTTTAATTTTTAGGATCTTGAACTACTACAGAATAGAAGGCAGAATGAGTAAATTAAGACCTTCGGAAAGTAATTGTTCCTTGTTTTTCTAGTACATTCTACTAGCAGTGGGGAAAGCTAGGGTAAAATAATGGATAGAGGAGATGATGATGATGATGATGATGATGATGATGATGATGATGATGATGATACAATATCATCTGCAATTCATAGGTCACCATTTTAGGGAAGAAAAGCCTGACTTTCAGTGGCTTTTAGAATTGTTAGATCTCCTTTTTTTGTTGTTGTTGTTGTTGTTTTTTCTTTTCCCTTGAGACAGTAGGATTTTTTTTCTCTTAATTGTAATACATTAACCCAGAGAGCATATTTATCAGCTATTTATTTCATATACAGAAAACCAGTTTAAGTGTACTGTGAACTCTATTAAATAAACTGCTGCTTCATAGTTTTTATCTATTTTTAGTAAGATAGTTTGTAAAAATGGAAAAATTACTGAAAATTATATCATCTCAAAGTAATTTGACCCCAAAGTTCAGATGTAAAAGAGGATCTTGGGGCTGAAAAGATGGCTTAGTGCCTAAGAACATACCTACTGTGAATCTAATTCCATCTGATTGGATGACTTCTGTCCTCTACAGGCACCAGGCACACACATGCTGCATAGATGTACATGCAGGCAAAACGCTCAATAAAATAAGTAACTCACTCTTTCGTTCCTTTCTTTTTTCTTTCTTTCTGTCTGTCTTTCTTTCTTTTTTCTTTTTCTTTCTTTATAAAATAATGGGTTTATTATGATACTTTAATACCTGTTCTTTCATCTTCTTAAACAGTTAGTTTCCAGTCTAGAATGTCATGTTTTGAAGGACTTTTCTCTTTATAGAGTTTGTTCCTAACAGATGAAGCACAGAACCAGCAGACCAGATAGCAGGCAGAAGCTACATCTTAACGATAATATGAACAACATTCTTTAGGCTCACTTTTACAAAGTTTTATATACACACATATCCACACACATTATTTACTTAGTCTAATTTGATATCCCTTGGATAGTACTTGAAAAGTGTATTTTGTTAATGACTAGAGAACAAATGTATCTGACCTTTATGCTGATTTTACTTTTACTGGCAAAAAAGAAAGGGAGAAAACAAATATATATTGGGAGAGTCTCATTACCAAAAAGATGGCCTTAAAAATACAATTATTCCATCAAACGTTACAGTATACTTTTAACACACAATGTAATTTATAAGGTTAATTATGAAATTACAATTTTTAAAAGTCTGAAAACTTGAGTTTCAAATTCTAATCTATTATCTGATTAGAGGGCTAGACAAGCAATTTTTGGCAGTACTAACTGAGCTTTTACTAGGATGCATAAATTCTGCTCCTTTGGTATCAGTCCTCCAGTGACAAGACATATCTTCCTGCAGACACCTAAACCCAAGATCTTTCGGTTTTGTTGTTTATAGCCATTTTCAAGCAGTTTCACCTTTTGATGCTGAACTCCCAGAAGGTGTTGCTATTTTGACTCAATGAGTTCTCAGGCTCCGCCTCCACGGGCCATAGCCCCCTGGCTGGGGCTAGCAGCTTTGGCAACTTCAAGGAGGGCTGCCAGAAGTCATGAGATCCTGCCATTCCGCAGGTGGTTGGTTAGGTTCATCACAGCCAGGCGAAAGAAATGGCACCATCGCTGACTCACACCCTGCAGGGTGCTCTGTGGTAGAAGAGGTTTTTGTTTTTGTTTTTAATGAAAAAGATCTAATAGTTAAGCAAATTAGTCTGTTTCCTAGGGTGATTTCTATGAAAGAAAAAATTCCTCTGTCCTTCCTTCAAATTTAATGGAAGAAGGTTATGTAAATACTTTATATGAAATAGTTTTATTTTCTTCAAACCATAATTTTTATGAACCTGCATATTATATGTAATCTATATTTATATTATTATAACTATACAAAAAAGAGTTTAAGAGAATATAAAAGGATGTTCTGAGCAAACAACTTAAATAATAACATAGAACAAGAGGTACTTAAGGAGCAAGGCTGAACAGAATAATGAGCATTTTGTGATTTCATCAGAAATGAAGCCTAGTTCATGTTTATTGTAGGAATTTTACAAAATTTGAATTCTATGAGCAATGCAAACCTTTGACAGATTAAACTAAAGGAATGCTGTGGTAGCCTAGTATTCTTAAAGACTATTGTGCATGCTCCACATTGACCAGGTTAGACCAGAACAGAAAAATGTTGAAATCCTGGTTGCTTAGTTACTGTAGTGTGGCAGTGGAACCAAAGAAGGTAGATGGAATTGTCACCAAATTCCCTCAAGAGAATTACATAGGGGATGGTGCTAGATACAGTTGTATGCACCTATAATCCAAAAATTCATGAGGGAAAGGCAGGAGACTCTTAAATGTGATGGTGCGGGTCTGTAATACCAGCTACTTAATGGTGACTGAGGCAGAAGAATCACAAATTCAAGGACTTCTGGATTACAACTTGAGCTCAAGGCCAGCCTGTACATGTCAATAAGATCTTGTCTTAAAAGTGGGAAAAATAAGAAATCAGTAGGAAAATATGGAACTGAAGAGATGGCTCAGTTAGTAAAAGTATTTGACAAACAAACATGATCAACTACATTTAGATCCAGCACTAATATGACCAGAGCTCAGTTTAGGGGCTGGACAGATGGCACAAGGTTAAGAGCGCTTGCTGCTTCTTCAAAGGAAAATAATTTGGTTCCCAGGACTCACATTGGGCAGTTTATTATCACTAGCCACAGGGAATATAATACCACTTTTGGCTTCCAAGAGCATTTGTATACTTGCATTCATACATAAACATATATACAAATAAAATCCTTTTTTTTTTTTTAATAAAAGAAAGCTGAGCATGCCAGTGCATGCTTATAATCATAGTACTGGGAAGATGAGACAGAATACTCTTAGCTGCTCACTAGCCAGCCAAACAAACCCGTGCTTCAGGCTCAGTGAAAGATCCTATCTCAAAAGAAAAAGATAGAAAGTCATCAAAAAAGACAACCAGCTTGAACCTCTGTATGTATATGCATAAGTCTATGCACATCAACATGAATGGTATACATTCTCTCTTTCGTGCTTCCCCCATCACACACAAACACACAGGATGTAGTCAACTAAAATTCTCAGTTCTTCACACCACTGTAAATAGAAGGTTGTCTGGGTGGAAAGATGGCTCAGTCGTTAAGAGCACTGACGGCTCTTCTGAAGGTCCTGAGTTCAATTCCAGCAACCACATGGTGGCTCAACGATCCATTAAGAGATATGACATCCTCTTCTGGTGCATCTGAAGACAGCTACAGTGTATATTTAGATACAATAATCTTTAAACAAGAAAGAGAGGGAGGGAGGGAGGGAGGGAGGGAGGGAGGGAGGGAGGGAGGGAGGGAGGGAGGGAGGGAGGGAAGAAAGAAAGAAAGAAAGAAAGAAAGAAAGAAAGAAAGAAAGAAAGAAAGAAAGAAAGAAAGAAAGAAAGAAAGAAAGAAAGAACAAAAGAAAGAAAGAAAGAAAGAAAGAAAGAAAGAAAGAAAGAAAGAAAGAAAGAAAGAAAGAAAGAAAGAAAGAAAGAAGGATGGATGTCCTATTTGTTGAGATGAGAAATAGCAAAGGATAATAAAATTGGGTATTAACTAGAATTTACATTAAAACGTACTCATAGTTTTAGATTTGGATTTGCAATCTTTTATAAGCATAGTTCTCTCTTTTTGTACATATTATAAATATAAACAGTTAGCCGTTGAGTAATTGTATAGTAGACTAAAGTTATTATTCTGTTTTATAAGACCTCTTTTGCAGTGCATAGAGAGGATCAAACTCAGTATTGATGCACAGGCTTTCAGGTGACCCAAGAAGAGGCTACCAGCTCTGCAGTATTTTAGAGAGTTCCTTAGGCCTTGCTCTTTTGAACTTAACATCTTTACAAAACAATCTGTAACACTATTTCTAGCTTTAAGTTCTGTGGTTTTTTGTTTTGTTTCTCATGTGAACAGGAAATCTGCCGTGAGCTAGAGCCATATCCTCAGGTATAAGAACCAAGAGGAATGATTCAGTTGACTTGTTATTGCCTAAGTGCCCCAGACAGACCCTAGGTAGCCAAAGGAGCACATGCCAGTATTTATTTGAGTGCTGATTTAGATAGTAAATGTCTTGTTTCATTTTCATTTTATAAGAAATTTTCTCAAACTAATAGTACCATTTTAACAGAATGAGGAGTAAATGCATTGGGTTCCCTTGGGAGCATTCCTTACTACTGTTAATAGCATCTCTTGTTCTTTAGAACACTGTTTCTGTGAAGCTCTTAGGAGGTACACTGTCCTGTCCACAACTCTACTGAAAAAAGTTACACTGAAAAAAAATGATCTTTCATTCTCTTACAACTTTCTTTTTTTAGAATTCTTATAAAATACTCAAGCATTGAGCTCATGATATCTCTGAATGTATTGTTTTTAGGGAGGGAATTAGCTATGTAAATTCATAACCTGTTGACATGTATGATTACACTTCAATGCTAAGTTTTACATGTAAAATTCTTCATACTTTCTTTCAGGGACAGAATGATGCTGCTGAAATTGGAACAAGAAATTTAGATTTCATTGGTAATAATGAGTAAGTTCTCACATTTAACAAGAAAAGAGATTGTCATTATAATTTTCCTTGACTTACTAAATCGGTGATTGTTTTCCTTTCAGGTCCCCACGTAAGAAGTTTCCCCCGATGACATCTTACCACAGGATGCTGTTACACAGAGTGGCTGCCTACTTTGGATTAGACCACAATGTTGATCAGAGTGGGAAGTCTGTCATCGTGAACAAAACTAGCAACACACGAATGTAAGTGTACAGTTAAATTGTCTGTGGACTAATACTTGCCTTCCTGCAGCACCTTCCGCCGTCTACAGTAAATTGCCTGATCACTTCATGCAGTAGAGCCAAAAGTACATTTATTTCATTAGGAACAAAATGCACACCTGGATTCAGATAAGGCGAGACCTGTTTGAGGAATGGCAACAACAACCTTGGAGGACATGCAATCAGCCATGTTTGACAACTATTCTGAATTTTTAAAATTAACTTAGGTATCTGTGACCACCTTCAGAGAATTTGTTTAAATAACTTTAAAAAAGAAGCAGTAAACAGATTTTCACACTCTCACATTCAGTCTACTACTTTATTATCATTTCCAAAATCCTGTTTGTTTGTTTGTGTCTGTCTGTCTTTCTTCCTTTTTCTACCTCAGATCTGAAGAAACTGGAACTCCTGGTTAGTGTAGTGACTTTCTTACTGCTGTGTTCCTTTCTTGGTTAATATCTGATTTACTGAGGAAAATTTTTAATGCTTAGAAAGAACCCCTTGTTTTAAAAGCAGTTGCTTTAAAAAGCTGATCATATAACTCAGTGGTATAACACTTATCTAGCAATGCTCAAGGGCCTAGGCTCAATCCCTTGGATTATAAAAAATCCCTGGAGCACTGGGATTATAGGCCTGTGCCACCACACAAGGTACAAAAGTATTCTCTGTGTCATTTTCATTTATGGTAGAAAAGAACCTAAGGCAATAAGTAGTCATCAGTTTCAAGTGCCATAGACAATGCTCTTCACTTCATTGTTTTTCTGCTTTCTTGAGGTCAGGTATGCCCCTGAGTTTGTCTAGGTATCACTCATTTTACATAGTTATATTTAATTCATCTAGTCCCTTCAATAATCATGGCCTTTGCTCGTATAGCTGCTATATTGCTTGCTGAAGCAAAATTGAGGCTCTTCCATTTCAGACAGTGTCTTTGTCAACCAAATAGGTATGCTTCATATTTTAAATGACAATTCTTACAACTAAAATTAATAAAAGGTGCCTTTGATGGAAATTCTCATAAATCTCTGAGAATTATTAGAAAATATAAATTATTAGAAGATACAAAATCTGATTTAATTTCATCATGTCTACTCACTAGTCTTATAAATCATCCTTTGCCAATCCTTTCCCAGCTAATTACATAATGACTAAAGTCGGATAGTGTCCAGTCAGATACAGGTGAGACTGTGGCTAGAACTGTACTCTCTTTAACCAGTACCTTTCAACATTGCTCAGAGCTGCTGGATGCCCAAACACATGAACATTAGCAGGCATTTTGACTAACATTTTGACTGACAACTCTCTAAGGTTTTCAATACAGTGTAACCTCAGTTATTTGAATTCTATGAATGATGTCAGAAAAGCTTAAGGGTTCTGTTTGTAAAGGTAATCAAAATTTAGTTAAGCAGAGACATTTACAAATTATGAGTTAATGTAATTATAATTAATGTTTCAGATCACTGAAGTTACACTGTATTCTTACTTAATATCTTCTGGGATATGTAAATCAGAAAACCTTAGAGATCTGCTCCACACTGAATAAAAACAAACTTACCTTTTCCTCATAGGGAGATTACCCGCTCCAGCCTTGAACCAGTGGTGTTGTGGATGTCAACAACCGAGTGTCCACTGGGGTGTCTCAATGGAGCGGGAAGTTGCCGATTGCAGGGCAGTAAATTCAGGCATCTTTAAAAGAAAGAGGTAAGACAGTCTTAAGGTTAGCTGAAATGCCTGCCAATATTATTTTGTGTGGGAATCCAGCTGTTCTTAGAAAAGTTGCCAGGGCCTTGGTTAAACCATAGAGTTCACTTTTAGAACAAGAGTCTCTCACATAGCTATAACTACAGGTAATAAAAGTAAATGAAGCAATCCTATAACAAATGGCATATTGTCATAGTCAGGACTAAATGTAACACCTTTCAAACTCCCAAAGAAAGCAGACTTGTCATTTTGGTTGTAAAGCATTGTGTCCTTCTCCTTTACTTTGATATGGATTTTTTTCCTTTTTTTTTTTTTTAAGTATCTCCTCTGTTTCGTGCATCATTTTACAGTACAAATTTCTTCATTTTGCTTAGATAATTCTCATCTTTAAATCTTTTCTATAGTTTACAGGAGTCAGCTCCTCCTGTGTTTTATTAAAATATGGTAGATTGAGATGAGTGGTGGTACACGCTGTTATGTCGATCCTAGGACTTAGTGGGTAGAAGCAGTAGGCATCTCTGTGCTTGATGTCAACCTGGTCTACAGAGCAACTACTGGGCTAGCCAGAGCTACTCAGTGAGACACTGTCTCAAAGAAATGAAATTTTGTTCATGGTGTTCTCATGTTGCTTATATGTATACATATAAATATTTTTGAACTATACATAAAGGAAACTTTATAGATAATTTATTAGACTTTTTTTTAGATGTATTAAATGTTCTATATTGTATATTTCAAAGGAGTAATTCCAATGTTAAATGGTAAATAAGTCACAGAAAATTGATTGAATTGACTTACTGGAGTTGATAATATATTGGCAGAGGTCATTTTTATGTTAAGTTTAATGTCTATGGCCCTTAATTATTTATCTGTCTTGTAGATCTTAGTGAAACTTGGAGTGTTTTTAATCTGAAAAAACAAAAAGCAAAAAACAACAACAAAAAAACCATTGTGCTACAGAATAAATATATACTAAACTCCACAGTCATTGCTTTAGATTCCAGTGTTAACCTCCACATAAGAGCTTATTTTTTCTAACCTGTTTAAGTTAGTGGAAAACAACTTCCTTGCTGTCATTTTCTGGCATGAAGACTATTGGAGTGTAATGTGCGTGATGCAATACTTAGGATTTTCTTGGTCCCTGTAACATAGATAAGATGTCAGCCTTACAGTCTGACAGCCCTGTGCTCCAACTGTGGCTTAGCCTTGCATTTCTGTCTTGACGTTTCACAGGTGCTTTAGCCACTTGAAGTTCAGTTTCTTCAGGGTTTCTTACAATGACAGAGTTCTGCTGGGGGCTCTTCAATTGCTAATTTAGTTCATCTTTAGAATAACCCTATTGGGTAGATAAAGTATATAATTCCCATCTCATACATGAGAAAATAGGAAGAAAAAGATTTCTTATGCATATCTTAAGGCCAGTACTGTGCTAAAAAGCTAGACTTCAACCCAGTCTGATGACAAAGCCCAGGTTGTTTTTAATAAGGCCTCTGTAGAATAGTGTTTCCTCATGAGAATCCTACTATGATAAAGTGAGAAAATAATAGTGTGTCTTAAGCAGCACTGATAAATTGAAACACTTTTTTATCTTGCATATAATATTTTTCACTTTTATGTAAATACTGTACATTAAATTTGTTGTTCCTTTGTCTTGTTTCTTTTTTTCAGACCTGATCAGAAATTTAATGAACATATTAAGGATGATAGAGGTGAAGACTTTCAGAAACGATACATCCTTAAGAGAGATAACTCTAGCTTTGACAAAGATGATAGCCAGGTAATCTTAAGAAAAATGTAACATTTTAAGTGCAAGCTTTAAATGTACCAATAGTTCATTTTCCTAATAATCAGTTGTTTTTCCCTTTAGATGAGAATACGTTTAAAAGATGACAGAAGAAGCAAATCTATAGAAGAAAGAGAGGAAGAATACCAGAGAGCTAGAGACCGAATATTTTCCCAAGATGTATGTGCCAACTTGCCCTTAGGACTTCATGGGTTCTATATATTCTAGCCCCAAGTAATATTGCTCATGCTATTTTTAACCATATTGGTTCATACACATCAGGTCATGTTTTTGAAGTAGATGTATTACTCATGTGAATTCGATAGTACAGTAGAACTAGAGAGGGAAGTTTTACCACAATTGAACAGAGTTAGACCATAGGAATCAGTAGAACATGGGAGTAAGTTGCTATTTGTGTAACATTTTTAAAGCATGTGACAGAGTTTTTATAACATTGTTAACTTAAATCTTACTTTGTAGTGAGCTTAATAACTTGTGTCTTATAAAATAAAGTTAGTTGATCTTTTAGATTAATAGTCATTATCTGCTTTATAAGTGATGATATTTAGAGATATCTGCACGAGAAATACACATAAAATGAGTTTATACCCATTCTCTACAGTACTTAGTACTTTTCAAGAATATAATGTAAATGAATATAATGTATGATTCCTCTAATACAGAAATATGTGCCCTTTGGTGAAAGCAAAACAAAGCAGTAAATAATATCAGAATTTAGAGCATCGATTAAGAATTTACAATATGTAATAAATAATATTGAACATTTATTATAAGTATTCTGGACACTAAAGACGATATACATGGACAGTCATAATCCACTAAATGGCCCTCTCTGGTCAGTATGATCATATTTGTATTTTACAGATAAGAAAACTGGGGAGATAGAAAGCTATGCAAAATAGCTAGAATAAATAGACCTAGAAGATGGTTAATTAGGAATTTTAATCCAGGTCTGCTGAACTCAGCATCTATGTTAGAGAAATGTTTCCTTCAGTATTTTATAAGCTATGTGGCATACTGCCATTGACAAGTTTGTGTGAATCACAGAGACACGTGAAGGTATAATAGACTCACAGCAGAGAGAGAGAAGCACTACAAACTCAAACTAGGAAGGGCATGGGAGAGTAAGCTTCTGAGAGCCCATAAGCTCAAGTTGAAAAATCAGTCTTTGCAGAGGCTCTGGGAAGGGAAAACTTGAAATACAAAGAACTGAATGCTTTAGAGTAGCCAGGACATAGCCGGCAGGTGCTTTAAGTAAGGGACATTAGACGGGAGGAGCACTCAGGAACTTCGTGCCTGGCCCTAACCTTTAGTAAGGTAGCTGACGGGCTGCAGGTTTCTGTCTGACTAGAGAAGGCCATGTAATCCATAGTCAGGCATCTTGAGCCATGTATTTGTATGTGCTCAAAAGTGACTCTGGTTTGACAACCACCATAATACATAGTTATGGGTGTGTTCCAGTCTTTATTCATCAAAACAGATGGTTGGTCATTTGTTCCTGACCCTTGTGTCAAGGAGTCATGAAAGATGGGAGAATTACAATTTAGAGAGCTTGCAGCTCTATAAAGTGAAAGAATAGGGCAAAATTTGGTAACTACAGCACTCTTTAGAAGACTGTCATAGTAATACAAACAAGTGACCATTACCTGACTTAGATCGACAGCACAGCAGAAATTTGACTGTAAGTCCTTAATGCCTGTGTGTGTGTTCTCTGCTTTATCCATATGTCCTGTGTTACCACTGCCACAAATAGTCACTTGTGGTACAGTGAATCAATCAGTCTTTATTTTTCTTATTTGTGAGTGTGTGTGTGTGTGTGTGTGTGTATTAGAGAGAGGAAGAGGGTTAGAAGATAGCTTTCAGGAGTTGGTTCCTAACTTTTACCTTGTGCCTCATAGGGCTTGGACTTAAGGCTTCAGATTTGGCATCAGATGCCTTTATACAGTTCTGAGACAACTTGCTGGTTCCTTCATTAGCTTTTGGTCACCACTAATCAAGTATTCATGAAATAGCTACAATCTGTCAACCTTTAATATATGATTAATAAGACAGATCATCCATTTTAAGAAGGCTATTGAAATTTCAAATTCATTCTGAAAGTGCCTGACTTCTTTGATATATCTATTAAAAAATAATCATAGTGTCTCCAAGCCATGAAAAATTGAATCTTTTGTAAGAAATATTCTTTTGTTTGCTTATTTGATTTTGTTTTTGTTTTGTTTTTCAAGACAGGGTTTCTCTGTTTAGCCCTGGCTGTCCTAGAACTCAATCTGTAGACCTGGCTGGCCTCGAACTCAGAAATCCGCCTGCCTCTGCCTCCCAAGTGCTGGGATTAAAGGTGTGCGCCACCACTACCCAGCAGGAATATTCTATTTTTAGTTGTAAGCCTAGCCTTTAGCAGCTCAGCCATCTCTCCAGCCCTTAGGAGTTTACTCTTAAAGTTACTATATATGGTTTTTTATTGCTGTTACCATTGGTGTACAGATGACATTGTGTATTTGACAAACTTGTTACCTTTTCTTTTCAGTCCTTGTGTTCCCAGGAAAACTACATTATTGACAAAAGGTAAGAAAAATTTTAATATCTATTCTAGTTCTTATCTAGTCGATACTAATAACAATTAAAATGTTTTATTAAAATGCCAACAGAATCCAAGATGAGGACACTATTGGTACCCAGCAGAGACGCCAGATATTTAGGTATAGAAGCATGTTTTCCAGACAGTGTTAAAAAAATTAGTTTATTCTCTCCCCTACCCCCAATTAACTTTTCAATGTTTTATTTCTAAATTACAGAGTTAATAAAGATGCTTCGGGGCGATCAACAAACAGCCATCAGAGTAGCACTGAAAATGAGTTGAGATACTCAGAGCCACGACCCTGGAGCAGCACAGATTCAGACAGCTCCCTCCGAAATCTGAAACCCGCTGTAACCAAAGCCAGCAGTTTTAGTGGAATCTCGGTCCTGACAAGAGGTGATAGTTCTGGAAGCAGCAAAAGCATAGGCAGGCTTTCAAAAACAGGTATAAGTATCCACTTAGAACTGTGCAGTCAGAATGTTACTTTGCCCGAAGTCTTAGTTCCTTGTCACAGGATTCTGATTATCCTACAATGTAGTTACCTTCAGCTCTGTAGACACCTACAAAGCAGAGAAGTGATTGCCATATTGACATTAGGATTCATTTTGACCTAGAGATAGAATTATAAACTGAAGTAAATCTCCTTGTTTGCTGCTATATAAACTTAAATGTGGTACCTCACTGGTTCATTTTTTGTGTGCAAGAGGTGACCAGACATTCTTCATTGCTTATTATGGTTGGAAAGCATGGCTTCTAACCTAGGGTTGCATAACCTTAGATGTATTTCATACTGTCAAATATCGGTTGCATTTTTCTTTTTCTTTTTTTTTTCTTTTTTTTCTTTTTTTTTTTTTTGGTTTTTGGATTTGGTTTTTGCAAAACAGGGTTTCTCTGTGTACCCTGGTGGTCCTGGAACTCACTCTTTAGACCAGGCTGGCCTCTGGCCTCGAACTCAGAAATCTGCCTGCCTCTGCCTTCCAGAGTGCTGGGATTACAGGTGTGTGCCACCACCGCCCGGCGTCGATTGCATTTTTCATGACTTATCCTGTAAGAAATGAATAAAATTCTGAGAAAATTTTAAGAAACTTAAAAACTAAAGAAAACAATACAACTATAAATAGAAATTTAAATAATTGCTGGTTCTTTTGGCTGCTGTACTTCAGATACTTTGGTCATAGCAACTTCTTTCATTTTCACTAAGGAGCAGAGCATGCAGAATCTCATGTGTCTTTTAGAACTTTTGTATATCTCTATTTTTTTAATCTCAAAATAAACATGGAAGTCAGTAATGGGTATTTCTCTCAAGCCTGTGTGGATTAGATTAAACATAAAATTAGTATTGTACAACTACATTTAGAAGGTATATTAAGGCAACAATATTTTTTAATATTTTGATGCTTAAATTGCTGTTTTTGAATTGCATTCCCACCTTAAAATATAAATCTATTGAAAATGTCTTAGTCAATATAATACCATACTTCTAAAGTTAGTAATTCTATGAGTGTTTTTAAAGTTTGTGAACTTATTTGTGTATACTGCAAAAAAGGAAAATAAATGTTGTGAGAAAGTCATTTAGAGAGTGCAAGAGTCATCTGCCTTTGCCTCCCAGATACTGGAGTAGAAGGCATGCACACCACCATGCCTGCCCCCAAAAAAATTTTTTTTTTTTAATAACTTGGGGCCACTCAGATCACTCAGCCAATCAGTACACTTTCTAGATTTGCACACAAACACACACACATGCACACACACATGCACGCACACGCAAGTAATAAGTAAAAATAAAATTTAAAAAATAACTTGTGTTATTTTATAAGAGACAGTGGAATGTTTTAATCCTTTAATAAGTAAAAGTGATAATGTTACCCCAGGTGGATCTCTGAGTTTTAGGACAACTAGGGCTACACAAAGAAACCCTGTCTCAGAAAAAAAGATAAGTGATAGAATTGAAGTGTCATTTTAATATGACTTAGAATAAAGGCTTTCCTCAGAAGGCATTCTGTATAGTGTGTCATAATTATTCATTAGAACCTTTATCCCAGAGTAGCCCCCTTCGTTACAACCTAATTAACTACTAGTATGATCTGAATCTTTACATTTCATTGTTTCATTATCCACCTTCAGGCTCTGTGCTTTCTAAGTTAGTGGCAGCTCAGGCTCTGTGAGATAGATAGACTGTAGAGTCAAGGCAATCAAAATTCAGTCATGAGATTAGATAAAGTATGGAAAGAAATTTTAAGCTGGTGTTAACATAAATATTTGAAATATTTTTATACTATTTCTGTATTAGCTAAAGGGGGGGAAAGGTAGTTGAGTTTACATTATAGGAAGATTCTAGTTATAAACTGAGATGAAATTCTGTAGTGAAACTTGGCAGTTGCTTCTTTTAGTAGATAATTTATCATTTTTATTGTTTCCCAGACCGTGCTTAATCTTTCTGTGTTCATATAGATAAGCGTTCTGAAACATGAGGTTTGGGCATTTGGTTGTGCTACGTTTTTTTTTTTTCCCTGGGGAATTTGTAATCTGTATATCCCTAAGTGTTAATTTAAATGCTAAAATGTATGTAACGCGTCCTTTTGAGAGTGTCAGTATATGTTTCTTTGGCTTTCTATAGCTTGGGTTACTATAAACTTGGTAAATTGCATGCTTTGACTATGATTTTTCTGACAGTTTCTGTGCTGGTGTTTGCTGTATTAAAATTATATTTAGGAGGATAAGCTAAAAGAACCACTAGACAGTAAATTATAGGAGCCATTACTGTCATGTTGTAACTGCATGTTGTATATTGTGAATTGTATTACTAGGGTTTTTTAAACTTGTATCTTTATATGAAGTTTCTTTTTTTAATTTCATGTTTTGTATTACTCTTCTCCTAGGATCTGAGTCTTCAGGTAGTGTAGGGTCCTCTACAGGCTCTCTTTCTCACACCCAGCAGCCGCTCCCAGGCTCAGCTCTTAGCCAGTCTTCTCATGGCGCACCTGTCATCTACCCGGCATCCAGCAATCACAGTTCTCTTTCTTTTGATGGTGGCCTCAGTGGTCAAGGTGCATCTCCTAGCACTAGCTTCCTTTTGCTTCCCTTGGAAGCAGCTGGCATCCCACCTGGCAGTATTCTGATCAACCCACAAACAGGTGGGTATCCAGAGAGAGTTTATTGTAGTTGACATAGCAGGAAGCATCTGAAAATTGGGTTACTTTTAAAAATGTATTATTTAAATGTACACATGTTGTTAGCTCTTATAATTTTGATAAATAATTGTCTTTGTCTTAAAAACTTTAATAGAAAGGTTTAGACTCCAAAATGTTAAAAATTGTATTTATCTTGTAAGATAATATTCCCTATGTACCATCTGTGATGTGTGGACTAAATAAGAGCTTGACTATAGTTTAACATTTAATGGAATCAATTCATTCCATTAAAGCGAATCAACTACCTTTGAGAGAGCTTTATATGATATAGCATTTTTATTTTGTGGCAAGTAATATGTACTTTATGAAGAAAAAAACTTCCAATGTCCTTGAGAATATGGTAATTACTTTCTTTGGGGGTGGTTCATGACAGGGTTTCTCTGTGTGTACGTGTGGCTGTCCTGAATCTTGCTCTATAGACCAGGCTGATCTTGACCTCAGAGAGCCATCTGCCTCTATCTCCCCTGAGATTAAAGGCATGAGCCACCACCACCCAGCTTGGTAATTGCTTTCTACTTAAGAAAATCTTAAACACATTATTGCTTTTTTTTAAGATAATTGTTATAAATTAATATTGATAATATATGTTCTTAGCCCTTGATATTAACCAATGATAACTAACATTATTACACATTTACTTTTAACAATATACAGTAACCATAGAGAGTATTGGTCCAAACCCTACTTTGTTCATTATAAGCAAAACATTTTGTAAAGGGCTAGAGAGATGACTCAGTCATTCAGAATCCCTGGCTTCTCTTTCTGAGGACCCAGGTTCAGTTCCAGTCACCTGCATGACAGCTCATGCTTTAACTTGTTCGTTCATGGCCTTTACACTGCTACTTGTAGGTAGGAGAAATTCCCATTTAAAGTAGGGAAATTGAAATAAGTAGCTATACTCAGGTTTTCATGTAATATTTTACTATGCATTATCTGTTACCATTAAACTGATTTTATAATTACATGTTTAAAGCTGTCAGTTATTTACATTTCCAACTTGTCTTTTGTTTGTCTGGGTTTTTTTGTTTGGGGATTTTGTTTGTTTGTTTAGTTTTGGCATTTCAAGACAGGATTTCTCTGTGTAGCCCTGGCTATCCTGGAATTCACTCTGTAGACTATTTCTGGCCTTGAACTCACTGCCATGCTGGGATTAAAGGCATGCTTTAATCACCTTTCCTAGCTTCAGCCTTTCTTTTTTAAAATGACATATATTCAGTGTGACCTATAACCTAGATTATTTTTTACCTCCTTGAAAATTTGAGAATGCTTTCCTGATATCGTGGAGTCAGGCATTTTTCTCTTTGAGCTGAAATGCACACAAACCCTAATGTCCACCGTCAGGCTAGACAGAAGTAGAACTCTTCAGAACGTTGCTGACCCTTTTCCTGTGTTTATAGTTGAACCGTGGTCTTGTGATTGAATATCTGTAGCAGAATGAGATTGGGAGCTCACGACTTTCTAGAAAAATTTTTTTTAAATTTTTCATTTCTAGTATTTGAATGTTTTTGCTTGCCATATACATTTATGCTCCGTATGACTGCAGTATCTACAATGGACCAGAAGAGGGAGCCAGATCCCCTGGACCTAGAGTTAACAGAGGAGCCTGTCACCCACATGAGTTGCCACTCATAGACTCCAAACTTGGGTCCTCAGGAAGGGCAGCCAGTCCTCTTAAACTGCTAAGCCATCTCTCTCCAGTTCTTCAAAAAAATATTTTGATTATCCACTGAGCTCGGATGGGTCTGAAACAACACTCCATCCCCAAAACAAGTAACATTTGAATATTTATACTTAATGAAAAAGATAAAGGTGATTAATAGCTTTATTTCAAATCACTGTGGTATTTCCCAAGCTAAGAAAAGATTTTGTCTTAAACTGAAAGTTTTGGAATTATGCATAAGAGATTTATAGATGTGATTTATAAATCAATAGTGACAGTTTTATTTTCAGTCCTGTTGTACAATGACTTTTTCCTCGTTCTTTTCAACTTTTCAGGTCAGCCGTTCATAAACCCAGATGGAAGTCCAGTTGTGTACAATCCTCCTATGACTCAACAGCCAGTTCGAACCCAAGTGCCTGGTCCTCCACAGCCACCTCTTCCACCCCCACCACCTCAGCAGCCAGCAGCCAGTCACATGTTCTCACAGGTGCACAAATCCATGATTCTGTAACGTTAAGCTCACCTGCCTTTGCATATGTAGGGCTAATGACTGAGGTAGCCAGGTAAGTATCTCTTATAGCTTTAATACTCTGTTCCTGGTGATGTCCCACTCAGTAGCCACAGGAAGAAAATGTTAAGGACAGATATTTACATTTGCAACTAAAAAATACTGAGGATGTATTAGAAAAGAGGGAGTGATACTATCTTGGGCTGACTGATAAGTATTCCATCCCTATTGTACAGTAAGAAGTAGACATGAGGAAAAATAAAAACAATAAATCCAACAGAAGAAATGGTACTGTGCTGTTCAAGCCATGCAGAGTACTCCTTTCTATTGCAGGGCTTGAGTGGGGTGGATTCTGAGAGTCCAATGTTTGTTTGTTTGTGCACGTGTCATGCACACAACAGCATGCATGTATAGATCAAAAAACAACTTACAGGAGTTGATTCTTTCCTTCCACCATGTGTGACCTGGAGATAGAACTCGATTGTCGGGCTTATCAGCAAATATTTTTACCCACTAAACAATCTCTCAGGTTCCTGAGATATTTTTTTGGAAGGAAGGAAGGAAGGAAGGAAGGAAGGAAGGAAGGAAGGAAGGAAGGAAGGAAGGAAGGAAGGAAAGAAAAAAAGAAGAAAAGAAGAAAAGAAAGAAAGAAATAGATCTCAGCTGGCCTGGAACTTGTACTGTAGATCAGGCTGGCCTAGACCTCACTGAGGTCTGCCTGCTTATGTTCCACAAATGCTGTGCATCACCATGTTTGGCTTTAAAAGCTTTCTTAATCATATCTTGAACTTATATAAGTAACTTAGGGTTTGTACAAACATAGCTACAATGTCGTTTTGTTCCCTAATAATTTGTTATCTATGTTTAGAGAGTGATAATATCTGTATCATCCCTACTTCCATGCCATCTTTTAAAGATTGTACACACCTTTTTCCACTACAAGATCATATAAACATTCCACTGGTGAATCTCCTTTAGTGTTATTTTTCATAGATGTGCAGTGATAAGCTTGAACTGAAGAGCCGTCTTACAAGATGTGTCATTTAGTTAATGGTGTCTTGTGGGATGAAGGACATATGTAAGTAGTGAGTTACACTTTCAGATTTATGAAAGTAGTGAAAACAGTTGGTTGCTGTCTGCACGTAAGATTCTTGGCTGGACAAGTCAGTTTTATTTTGCTTTGCTTTGATGCCTAAAGTAGGGATTAAAACATTTTAGAGCATATAGGACTATAACAAAACATCCATGTACCTAGAGGAGATTGCGTAAAGCTCTGCTGTAGAATTCTGTATGACCTTTTCAGCCCTGCCTAAGGCTACATACACTTCCTTCTTTGTTGGGCTCTGCCTTGCCCATTCCACTTGCTTCCAAGGACTTCCTTTTGCTGTCGTATAACTAACTGTCTTTACACTGCTGTGTGTTTCACCAGGAGCTTTATAGGACTGACTTCCACTTTTACTTAATTTGATGGAAATAAGGTTAGTACAGCTTTTAAAAATTTCAAGGATTTGTTTATGGTAATATGTCTCAGATTATTGTCTCTTAGGAATAATTTTGCCAACTGATTCTCAAACCTGTGGTTAAGATCAAGCTTAGAAATAGCATTGTTCCATGTAGTTCCAGAACCATCCTAGATGGTGGTATAGAGAGTATAGTTTGGAAACAAGCATTCAAAAGTTGAATTTCAGGTCTTGAGGTAAATATCCAATTCTCTGATAGATTTAACTTACCACATGAAAAACAAAAACATTACAGCTAGATTCTCTCAGAACCAAAATCTCATATCCTATTACTATCTTTTGCATATTCTGAGATAAATGATTTGTACAATTTCACATAACCAAACACTTTAAATCTGTGAATTTCAAAACAGCCCCTTCCAGAGTCTAGGTTTCCTGAACACAACATAAAACCAGTCACTATGTGGATGTTCAAGTAGAAAGAGGGAAACAGACTTTTGTCAGTTTGGTGTCAGGATTTTACTATGGTCTCTCTGCCATTTTGCACTCTGGGAGACATTCATCCATACCATGGAGGCTCATCTTGTATTCTTTCCCTTCACTAGGATCTAAGTTTTTACGTATCTGACACCTTGAGTAGTTCAGATTGACTGATAAAAGAAGGACTGTATCTTACAGTTTATGTGACTTAGTGCATCCAGTAGCCAGTAGCCACTTGCACCTGGTTAGCATGCTTCACGCTGACCTCAGCTAGATAATTGGTAGCCTAGAGGTTTCTCAGGGACTATCAGCAACCCTCCAGATCATTCAGCTTTTATTTCTTTTCTGCTTGTTTTAATCTTGTGTTGGACTCTAAGCTGATCTAACACTTTTATACTTTTAGATTATTCTGTTGATTTTGTTATAAAAGATTAAGTAATCATTGTAAATCTGAATTGTCATAAACATTTTTCTTTATTTATTCCCTGCACACTTTTACTTCATTACTTGCATTTTAAAATTATTCTTTTCAGCAACATTAGCCAGTACAGATTCATTGGTGCATATACAATTTAACCAAAAGAGTGTTTATCAGATCAGAATTATCTGAATCCTTCATCTGCTTGCTTAACTGGTACAGTAAAGATCACTTAATCTATCTTTGTCTGTTTTGTTTTGTTTTATCTATAAAATAGATTACAGTGAATCACCTATTTTTAGTTCCTTTGGAAAGCAATTTTCCTCTCCTTGAAACACAAGAATATTTGGCTGAAGAGCTATAGTATCTAGTTTCTCAGTTCTTGCCATGAGTTCTTTTAATAAAAATATATTTAGCATTTAGCCACAAGGAAAAGATTTTATGTTTCTTAGACAAAAGTGTGTTTGGTCCTGTTGTAGTTATTAAGATTTATTTATTTTATATGCATGTTTATTTAAGTTACCTTGGGAGAAAAACACATACACACACACACACACCATGTGATTATGTGATGCCTATGGAAGTCAAGAGAGGGCATTGGATCCCCTAGTTTTGGAGTTACAGATGGTTGTGAGCCACCATGTAGGCTCTGGGGACTGAACCTGGGTCCTCTCCAAGAGTACATGCTCTTAATGGCTGAGACATCTTTCCAGTCACTGAGCTGGTTATTCTTATCATTTTTTTTCACACAATGGTGAAGTTTTAGGGACATTGTCTCTGAGAATTGAAATATGCTTTATCAAATAAGAGGATTGGTACAGATGCTATATAAATTTATAAAGTTTTTATTTATAATTTAGTAGTATAGAGCAACTTAAACATAGGACAGCCCCTTCATAAAAATCAGGAAATCAAGAATCAAAAGTTTTGTTTTTGCTGACATAACTCAGATAACAGGGTTTCAAATGGCTAATGATGTTTCTATTAATCTACAAAAAAAAGTTACATTTATGACATAAAACTCACTATTCTCATTATGAAATCAACTTGAGCCTAAGTATATTCTTGCTGTTTTGAGTTCTTTGTTTGATACTGTTTTTCTTGTTGAATCTCTTGTAATTTTTTATGACTTTATAAATGTAAAGCTATTGCCCCAAAGTGTAAATTTCCATGCTATGCACTTCTTGTAACATTTTCTTCTGACATTAACTGTTTGCCAACCTGTTATTCCTAGCCTGTTGGTCCTCTGCAGTCCTCTTCTCAGCCTGTTCAGTGCTCTCCAGCCCCCTACCCATCCCCGCTCCTGCCAGTCTCACCCACCCAGCAGTACTCCGTGGTACTGTATCTCTTTTCATCTCATTGTTAATATGGGCACTGTGTGATGAATGCTTCAGACTGTGGTCAGTGTAATTTGCTCCTTTCAGCTTTTCTTACAGGAAGTTATATATGTAACAAAGATGTTTTCTAATTCATATTAATAATAATTTAGTCCTTTTCTTAAGACAGTGGTTATATCAAGTTATCATAGTAACTATAAAAGACTTAATATTATTCCTGTTTTTCAAAAGGGAAATTTTTAGGATTAGTGTTCTGAACTGAGTAGTCTCAGATATTTTAGTTTGTTGTTTTAAATTGAAGTTAGTCTATGTAGTTCTGGAATGGCAGTGTCATAGAGTTCTGATTAAAACACCATGACTAAGATCAAGATAGGAGGAAAGAGTTTAATTCCTCTTACCTCAGGAGTCAAACTATGTCTCTGTGGGAAGTCAGGGCATGGACTGAAGGCAAGAAACTGTAGATGGGAACTGAAGCAGAGGGCATGCAGGGGTGCTACTCACTAGCTTGATACTCATGGCTTACTCAGCCTGGATTCTTATACAACCCAAGAACATCTACCTGCCCAGCAGTGGCATCACCCACCATGGGCTGGCCCTTCTAACATCAATCACTATTTAAGAAAATGTACCGCAGACTTGCTGGCAGGTTAGTCTTATTTTCTTCTTTCTTTCTTTCTTTTTTTTTTTTTTAAGATTTATTTATTTATTTATTTCTAATATATGTGAGTACACTGTAGCTGCCTTAAGACATATCAGAAGAGGGCATCAGATCCCATTACAGATGGTTGTGAGCCATCATGTGGTTTCTGGGAATTGAACTCAGGACCTCAGAAAGAGCACTCAGTGTTCTTAACCGCTGAGCCAGTTCTCCAGCTCCATTGAGGCATTTTCTTAATTGAGAGTCCCTCTTCCCACTCGACTCTAGTTTGTGTTCTGTTGACAGGCAGCTTTCCTCTTAAGTGCTGGTTAGATACAGTAGGTAACAACCAGTTACTTTAGATGGATTGCAGCTTGTAGCTACAGAGGACTTCTGATTTTTATCAAAGATCACTTGATACTTAATTTCTCACTGTAAGGTAATACCCTTAATCTAAAAAGTATGACCTGAATTATAACTCAGTGTCTGTAAAATTAGGCCCACACTGCAAGTAATTAGCTTTGTGAAACACTGCAATTTTTTGCGTAGCTCCATGCACGAACTAGCATCTTCATAAAAAAATTGCTTTCTTTAAAGTGAACTTCCTATCAATTTGCTTGCTTTTACTAGGGATATTCCATGTTGACCTGTCCTATGTTGAAATTATACTTCAAATCCAATTATAAATTGTAGCAGAAAAACCATTCTTGGTGTTTTTTGAAAACTCTTTGTTCTGTTGAGGATGCTTTTGGTTTTGAATTGGGGCGACAGTATTTACCAGCTTCATCTCTCAATTATTTTATAAAATAACTTTCAGCCTACAAGAAAGAGAAACATGGGACTGGAGAGATGGCCCTGTGGTTAAGAGTACTAGCTGCTTTTCAGAGGACTGGGGTTCAAGCCCCAGCACCCATGTGGTAGCCCACATTGTCTGTAATTCCAGTTTAGGGCAATCTGACACCCTCACCCCAATGGACATGAAATAAAGCTAAGTTATTAAAAAAGGAAACATTAAGCTGGGCAGTGGTGGTGCACGCCTTTAATCCCAGCACTTGGGAGGCCGAGGCAGGCGGATTTCTGAGTTCAAGGCCAGCCTGGTCTTCAGAGTGAGTTCCAGGACAGCCAAGGCTACACAGAGAAACCCTGTCTCGAAAATCCAAAAAAAAAAAAAAAAAGGAAACATTACCTTTTGTACATATTCTACTTTTTATAAGAATAGTTAGCCATATTACTTTGTGATTAGAGCTAGGAGGTATTTTCATTTAAAAAGCCATTTTCATATATTGTAAGTCTGTTGCTTCCTAAAAGCAGCATTTATTTTAACTCTGTACTGTCATTTGAGTGACCAATAAGAGATAATGCTTAGGCTGTCAAGTTAGGAACTATATTGCATATGGCACATAAATCATAGCTTTGGCTAGAGAACACCAGTTGCTTAACAGTGATCCAAAAACAGGATACTTTGATATAAAGTATTCTTCTGTTTAAATTGAGTGGCAGACTGAGAAGTTATATTATTTTTTGACATTAAAAAAGGGGGGAATGACTAATAAGATTTTGATGGCTGGAAATGCAGAAAAGCTTAAATACTAATTACGTAATATAAAAGTATCCAGGTTTGCTTCTGAACCCAAGTCAACATTTAAACTTCATTAAATATATGTAGGTTTGATTTTTAAAGTGAAAAATACACCCTAATCTTTTTCTCATACTATGATTTCCATTAGGTATACTTTCTAAATAATAGGTAATATCATTATAACATCTCTTCCCTCCTACATAGGGGTACTCATTTTCTTGAACCTACTGTCATACCTCATCCATTTTACATGCAATATGATGTCCATACATATACTGCTACAGTTTGCTTACAAATAAAGTATAGGACTTGGGTAATAGAGCGCAGTTAGTACAGTGCTTGCCTTCTATAAAATCATCTTGGGTTCCATCCTAAGCACTGCACAAATTAGACATTGTGATTTATGGCTGTTTTCCAGCACTCAGGAAGTAGAGACAGAAGGATCAGAAATTCATGAAATTTTCAGCTACGTAATAACTTTGAGGCTATTTTAGGAGAGATGAGATTACACAAAGGGGATGTGTGGGTGTCGGGCTGTGGGTGTGTGTGTGTAGCACTTTGCATTGGTTTGGCCCAGAATGAAAGGCTCACTGATGTCCAATTTCTTTTCAACAGGATAACCTTGGCTCTCAGTTCAGCCACATGAGTCTTGCCCGCCAGCCATCAGCTGATGGCTCCGACCCTCATGCCACCATGTTCCAGTCCACTGTTGTTCTACAGTCTCCACAGCAGTCTGGTTACATCGTGACGACAGCACCCCCACATCCTCCACCACCACCTCCACCACCTCCCCCTCCTCCTTCCCTACCCCCTGGGCAGTCAGTCCCCACTGCCACTTTCTCTGCCTCTGGCCATCCTGTCAGCCAGCCTGTGCTCCAGCAGCAGGGGTTTCTTCCTCAGCCCTCACCACAGGTATGTTGTTTTGCCATGTTCTTTCTCTCATGGGAACCTCTAACTTGGGAACAATGTGTGAGATAGTTTAAGTAAAGCCCATAGTTATCTCTGGAGATTGTCAAGTTCCTAGGGAGCAGCCATATAACATTTAGCTACAATTCAAAGTATGTGTCCTTTTAATTTCTCTCTGGCTCTGAGAAGTGGTTTTTTTTGTTTGTTTGTTTGTTTTTGTTTGTTTGTTTGTTTGTTTGTTTTGATTTACTATCTTAGGAAAACATAAGTGTGTATGTTTGGGTTACTATTACTGTGATGAAACAACATGATGAAACAAAAGCAAGTCAGGGAGGACAGGGTTTATTTCATTTGTTTTATACTTCCACATCATAATCTCATTGAAGGAAATCAGGGAAGGAATTTAAAACAGGACACAAACCTGGAGGCGAGAGCTGATTCGTGTCATGGAGGGTGCCACCCCTGGACCTGGCCTGCTCATCCTGGCTGCTCAGGTTTCACTCTTACAGAACCAGGACTCCTGGCCAGGGATAGCACCACCTGCAATGAGCTGGATCCTTCCTGCCAATCACTTATTAAGAAAATTCCTTCAGGCCGAATGTTATAGAGGCACTTTCTCATTGAGGTTCCTTTCTTTTCAGATGACTCTAGCCAGTGTCAAGTTGACATAAAACTAGTCTGCACAGTGTAATATATGACAGCGTTTCAAGAATAGACCAGGTTGAACAGAAGTAGCATCATAGTGTCAACTTTCGTGTCCATAAACAAATCTCTCTGCTCACTTACTTTGGTCTTAATTGTTCTCAGTGTTTTGTATGGGTTTGGGGGTTGTTTGTTTGTCTATTTTGTAGGGGTTAGATTTGAGACAGAGTTTCTCTGTATAGAGCAGGGTGTCCTGAAACTTGCTCTGCAGACCGGGGTGACTTTAAACTCAGAGATTCATCTGTCTCTCCCTCCCAAATGCTGTAATTAAAAGTGTGCATAGCTCAGCCTGACCGTTTTGCCTAAATAAATAGTGCATATTTTATTAGTACACGTGAAACATTTAAAGTCTTCAGTTGTTTCTATAAAAGGAACTGTTTTAAGTTTCACTTTTTTATTTGTTCACATAAAAGGACATTGAGCATAATGATCTTAATATCCTGTGGATTCTTTCTCTTCTGTTTAGCTACTTCCTCTGAATTGAAACATTCCTGGTGGTAGTAGGAAGTAGACTCAGGACATTAATGAAAATTATCAAGAAGGTCCTAAAACAGAAAATCACAAGGGAGGGCCTCCCTGATGTTACAGCAACATGTGCTAAGAGAGGTGCCTCGCCAAACTAGAGTTTAACTGCCTCCAGTTGTTCAGGAAGTTCCAGTGATAGAATTTTCATGAGTTGTCACCACAGTAGTGCGATGTTTGTCTTTTATTCATCCAGTAAACTCATAGGGTTTGATAAGCTCGATGTTCCTGGCCTCGTTTATTCATTTCTCCCCAGGTAGGGGAGTAATCACTCAGCATCTTTCCATGGGTACCCGTTTTCATAGTGGAATAAGTTATTAGTGGGGTTTCTTGTTTTGTCAGGTTGGTTTTTTTTCTTTGTTTGCATTCTTTTCAGGTTAGTTTGTCTTGGGTTTGCTTTTTCTTTAACAGCCATTATTAATCCAACCAGTCATTTTACACAAAGTAAGGAGCTACCCTACCATTAACCTACTAGCTTTCTTATAGCCTTTTACTGGAGTGAGGTTTTTAGAGTTCTTAGAATTATGTATACAGCAGATCATTTCTCCACACAACATTGTTTCCGGGTTTTCCCCCCTTCGCTACAACTAATCTAGATCAGATTAATTAAAAAAAAAAAAAAAAAAAAAAACAAAACAAAAAACCTTACACTAGGTATGATGGCACATTACTTTAAAGCCTGCACTCAGGAGGCGGATGCAGGTGGATCTTGAGTTAGTAGTCAGCCTAAACTATGTACAGAGTTCTAGATCAACCATGACTACATTGTGAAACCCTGTCTTGAAAAAGAAATGGGTAATATCTAAACACACTATCTAGGAGGTATTCTGTCTCTCTTCTTACTGTCTTTCCACTCGCCCCCTCTTCAAAGATTTTCTTTAAACCTAAGGTTTAAGTGGTAAAATGTTTTCAACTGGGCATGAGCACCTCACTGATAATTACTCTGTTTTAAACAGTTGTGGATCTCTGTAACGGTCTCTTGCAAAAAAGAAGGTTTTTTGATGAGGGTTCTTACACTTATTTGCCTGTATAAGGTGAACAGAGTACAATTTGAAACGATATTAGCTTGAGAAAGTAATGGTTATGGGTTCTTACCTGGGTTTATAGCCTCTCCAGCCATAGGCAACTCCCTCTTACTGAGTGGGCGTTAAATCCAATTAGACAGCTGTTCTACCCCATAGATAAAGGTGCTAGTTTTACACTATTGGGGATACCTTGTCCAGCTGGCCTTGTGGTGACTTATAGCATTTACGGGTAGATAGGGCTATTGATTGCTTGTCTATACTGGCAGCTTGCATAGCACCTTTTGACAGCCTGAGAGGAGGGAGGGTAGCATCCTCAGGGAGGAGGCTTCCAGTCAGTATCTCAGCTAAGCAAACTTGTTTTTGTAAAAAAAGAAATGTAAAACAAATACAGCAATAAAATTAACAGCTAAAAGTGATTAGTGAGCACAGTGGTAAATGTCTTTTGATCTGTATGGTTTGGTTTGGGGGATTGTTTTGTTTGGGACAGGGTCTTTCTATTTAGCCCTGGCTGACCTGGAAAGTCACTATGCAGACTAGGTTGGCCTTGAACTCATGGAGATTCCCCTGCCTCTGTCCAGAGTACTAAAATTAAAGGCATTTTTTGCCATGGCAATGGGAGGATATCCTTTTAAAGATACCTGAGATCTGGACTTTATTTTTTTTCCATTTAAATTGAAAAATCCAATTGGTTTTAAAAGGGTTGATATTATAATCACTGCTCATTGAATGTGCCTCATGGAAAAATTACCTTTCTAAATGAAAGTAAGTTTTTCCTCATTGCTTACGATTATAGATGCCAGCCTGTTACTGTGCTCCAGGCCACTATCACTCCAACCAGCCTCAGTACCGCCCCATCCCTTCTGTCCATCATAGTTCACACCTAAACCAACCACTGCCACAGCCTGCACAGCACACAGGTGAGTCATCTCAATCAATGCTAAAGTTTTCAGCTGTGGGTGTTACTTTGTTTCCAATTTTACTTTATTCTTTATATTAAGATTCTATTATGCTTAGTCTTTCAGGATCTCAGGTGTGTGTGTGTGTGTGTGTGTGTGTGTGTGTGTGTGTGTGAGAGAGAGAGAGAGAGAGAGAGAGAGCACTAGTTGTGTTTAAATGAAGATTAGAAAAATCTTACCTTTCTTTAGAAAACTACACAGATTTGGTGTGATAAGGAATAAGAGAGTAATAGGGGGGTTCTACAAGGCCAGGAACTGGTGAGTAGCTGCGGGGTCCTCACTGTCTTGGCAGTCGAAGCCCTTTACAGAACTGTGTAAAGGGAGCAAGACGGCCTCCATACTATAACAGAAGCAAAGAACAGAGCCTGGTAAATGGATTCATTTGAACCTTAAATGTCAAAGATGGCTGGAGAACTATATTCTTTTCTTTTTGTTTTTTGGAGGGGTTGTGTGTTTTGTTTTGTTTTTTCCTTCTTCCCAGAGAAACTTCTCTGTGTAGTCCTGGCTGTCCTGGAACTTACTCTGGAGACCTGGTTAGCCTCAAACTCAGAGATCTACCTTTCTGCCTGCAGAGTGCTGGGATTAAAGATGTGTTCCACCACCACCTGGCTTGATGAACTGTATTTTTTTTTATGTTTTCCTGTATTTTTTTTTTATTTTTTATTTTCTATATTATTTGTTTACATTCCGAGTGATTTTTTTTTCCCCTCTCCAGAACTGTATTCTTATACATTTTTCTGTCCCATTTTCTGTTTGATAATTATTTGGTTAAAAAGAAACAAATAGAATCTAGTACTGTAACTATAAAAATTATTAGAACTCAGTCTTGTTTTCTTTTTGTCCTATTTTTTTTAAAGAATGTGTTGAATTGAACTCCAGTCTCATCTTTTAGATACTATATTAAGGACTAGGTAATAATTTAGCAATTAGTGATTGCTTTACAAGCTTGAGCACCTGAGTTTGGTCCCTGTCACCCACATAACAACAGACGTAGTGTAATACTTGTCATTGTAGTACTGGTAAGGTAGAGCCAGGTGGATTTCTGGGACTTGATGCCCAGCCAGCCTGGCCTAATCAGTGTACTCAGAACTAGTGAGAGACTGTTTTAAGAACACGAGGTGCACAGCTCTTGAGGAATAATATTCAAAGGTGATCTCTTGTTTGTACACATGTGCACTCGTTGATACAATCCCACAGACACACCGAAAGCCGTTTTACTAATCTTAGTGAGCTTGTTTCTGTTTCCATCCTGGTTGTGTCCTGTCACAAATGTGTAATGAGTTATTTATTTAAAACCTTGTATTACATAAATTAAAGAAATGAGGTTAGATTTTATTACCGATTTCTATAGAGCATTTTGAGCTCTTTGTCATTGGCAGAGGTATAGACTCTATGCAGAGGCATTTCAGTCTACCTGCACAGAGGAGTTTGCTGTGTCAGTACTGTCTGCTAACTCCTGAGAGCTACCTTTGGACTGGTCATTCCAGTGAAAGTACTCACTTCTTACTTCTTGTACAGTGTAGTCACCAACTCCCATGGGAGATAAGAGACATAATTAGCACAGCTCCACATCCAAACTTTTGTGTCCTTTACCTACTATACCTGTAAGTTTTCTGTTCCTAGTGTCCGAGCTCTTTTTTCTATGCACTAACCCTACATTACATGTATGACAGGTTTTTTTCTTCAGGCTTTTGGGCATTATCTGATTGTTTTAGCTAAACTACAATTTGTTTTGTCTCAAATATGACTGCTTTTAATGTCAAATTTGCCTGAAGCCTAGTAATACGACCCATGTCAAAGAATATTAAAAGTCTATATTTTAAGTTAAGAAGACATCAAAGTTGTTCCTAGCTGGCTGCATGGCCCAGTGTGTAAAGGTGCCACTGTGTAAGCCTGGCAGCCTGAATTTGGTACCCGCACTTCTATACAGGTAGAGGGGAACGAACCAACTGCACAGAGTTGTCCTGTGACTTCCACATACATGCTGTGACATATAACATAACCTCTCCCCCTCTTTATTTGTACATATCTTGTAAAAATTTATAACTTTTCTTAAAGATTTGTTTATTTTATGTAAGTACACTGTAGCTGTCTTTAGACACACCAGAAGAGGGCATCAGATCCCATTGTAGATGGTTGTGAGCCACCATGTGGTTGCTGGGAATTGAACTCAGGACCTCTGGAAGAGCAGTCGGTGCTCTTAACCGCTGAGCCATCTCTCTAGCCCTTAAAAAGGTTTTTAAGATTGTTCATGAACAGCCAGGCGGTGGTGACACACGCCTGTAATCCCAGCACTTGGGAGGCAGAGGCAGGCAGATTTCTGAGTTCAAGGCCAGCCTGGTCTACAGAGTGAGTTCCAGGATAGCCAGGGCTACACAGAGAAACCCTGTCTCGGAAAAGAAAAAAAAAAAAAAACAAATCCAAAAAACCAAAAAAAAAAAAAAAAAAAAAGATTGTTCATGACCATTGATCATATTACTGCTTATTTAATGTCAATTGTATTATTGTAATAAAAATTATATTCTACCTGGGACCAGTGACATATGCCTATGTTAGCACTATGTAGGCTAAGGTTAGGGAAATCACAGGGTTAAGGTACACTTGGACTATGTAACAGCACCATATGTCAAAATTAAAACAAAGAATAGTAGTAAAGAGAGCATTTTTTTTTCTGTGCTTTCTTGGGCCTGAAAATAATTGACTTTTCATGGTATATATATCTCTTCTTTTTCACCTTCTAAAATTGTAACATCTGATGTGATTTGTTTTTATTCATGTTTTGCCCCTGTGGTTCTGGATATGAGACTTAGGTCTTTGTGCTCAGCAGGCATTTGCTGCCTGGCAACATCCCTCCCTGTGATAGATAGCTCACTAATTTTATAAAAAGTAAATTTGAGTGCTGGAACAATGACTTAGAGCTTAAGAGTGATTGCTCCTGCAGAGCACCCAGATTCAATTCCTGACACCTGCATGTGGTTCACAAACATCTGTCACTCCAGTTCCAGGGAATCAGATGCACTCACTGGACCTCCACAGGCACCAAGCCCATACATGTAGGCTTTTAGAACACTTATGCACATAAAATATCTTAAAAAAAAAAAAAAACTTAAGTAGAAAAAATAAGTTGGGGGCTGGAGAGGTGTTTCAGTGGTTAAGAACACTGACTGTTCTGCCAGACATCCTGAGATCAAATCCCAGCAACCACATGGTGGCTCACAACCATGTGTGATGGGATCCGATGCACTCTTCTAGTGTGTGTCTGAAGACAGCTGCAGTGCACTCATATAAGTAAAAATAATTTAAAAAAAAAAAAGTTCACCCTCATGCCATTCATTTAAATACCTTTTATATGACTCTCTGTGTTAGCAAACACTGTTAATAAGGCAGCAAAGGTTTTTTGCTGTATATTTATAAAAGCTTTTAGTTTTATCTTCTTTCTGAGTTAAAAATCTATTTCTTATTATAATTGGTTTACAAAATAAAAACTTAGTCACGTGTTGGCACTAAAGTGCTTAATTCAATTGCATCTCTGCACACAGATATCTGTACTTAGTTAAAAAATAAATTTTAATGCCAAATATTCATATGTATGTGGTAGAAAGGTATCTATTACCATTTGTCACAGTTTAAGTGTGGATTTTCAGCTGTTAGTTAAAGTCAAAGAGAAGAAAACAGTAAGCCAAACTGCATCTGGACAGCACAAGTGCAGAAAAGATCAGCCCCTCCTTCAATAGTCTCTGATTTTCTGACTTGTAGGTGTAATAAATCACTGTGATGAGAGCTTGTTCTTTCATTTATTTTTGTATTTGCCAAGTAATAGCTAGCTTAAGTTGTTAGTTTTTTCTCATTCTGTTTGAAGCATAAAATGGAAATCCTCAAATATCTGTTATGCTTGTAAGTATAATAGAAATGTTCCCTTTATTGAAATTTTCAACAAGCAGAATCAGTGATGTGTAGGTAATTGTATTAGCCTTTTTATAGAACTTGGGGAAATTTGAACTGTTAAAGCTGTAATCTTAAAACTATAGTTTACTAATTTTTTTATACCAAGACTTTATAACTAAATCCTGATATTAGAGCAAAGAACTAGAAGATTAGGCAATTTGTTTGTTTGTTTTTTTGTTCTGTTTACTGATTTCTGCCCCAATTTTCATATGTTAACATAGTTTATGTCTTAATATATTTCCTTATGTTTCACCATTACAACTGACTAAAATGTAAACTTTATTTATCATTTATTTTTTGACTTTTTGTCAAGCATGCTTATATACCCAAAAGGAGCTCACAAAGGTTGTTATTCTCTTTGATTTCGTGAAAAAAAAAAAAGGAACTAAATATTCAGCCAAATTATGAAAAATTGCACCAAAGTTTTTTAGCATGGCATTACTAATACTTAAATGCTTACATATGAATTTAAAAAACATTTTCCCTAAATTAACAAACTCATCTAAGTCAATTCTGAGACCACGTAGTATATGGACAATAGAAATAAAGGGTTTTCTGTTATTTTCTTCCTTGTAGAAAAAACATTGGGAAATTCTTTTCAGATCAAACACTTTAGTGTTCTAACCATATCTGTGCCAATGTACTGATCTCCTTGACAATAAATTTCCTTATACTGTGGGAGCCCAATGGAGCAATATTAGCATAGGGGAGTCTTGTCTTGTCTTGTCTTGTCTTGTGCAGTGAATGTAAAACCACTGACTGTGGTCATTCAAAATAAGATGAAGTCAGCACCTGTAAAAGACATTTTTGGAAGTCCTAACTGCCTGAAGCTTTCTCAACAATACAGTGTATAATGAGAAAGAATGGCAGACTGTAAATCAGAATCCCAGTGACCCCATACTCTTTTTATTTTTTTCCTGTTTTTAACCTTTATTTTTATTTATTATAGTTTATGTGAATGGATGTTTTGCCTTCATGTATGTCTGTGCATTACATCCATGCATTGCCCAAGGAGGCTGGTCAAGGATGTTGAGTCCTCTAAGACTGAAGCACACCCAGTTGTGAGCCTCCAGTGGGTGCTGGGCATTGAACCCAGGCCCTCTTGCAAGGTCAGACCGTGCTCTTACAGTGAGCTGTCTCTCCTGCCCCGGGCATTTCTTAACTAATATCAGTTCTGTAAGAGCCTGCAGCTTTTAGTTTGCTCACTTACAGGATTAGGTTATGTTGTTATATTGTCTAGTCTCTGTGGACTCAAAAATGGAAAGATTCTGTGTCTTTTTTTTAATCATTTCTGGTTTAGAAAGGTGAATATCAGAATTGACTTAAAATAGCTTAGTGTCTTACTATTAATAAGGGCAATCATGCAAGTAGCTATTTCAAAAAAAATCTGTTAGTTTCTAATTGCAATACTAGTAACTAATATTTCAATTCTTAGCATACATGTAGGATAGTATTTGGAAAGTATACAGTATAATACATATACTGTAAGAACTTTAAAGAAATGGGCCAAGAATTAGCCCATTTCTATTTGACTATAGCAAAAACAGGTTTATAGGCCCTGACTCTTTGATACATAGCTGCTTTCATTATTGGACTCTCTTGAAAAATTTGCAGCTTCTCCTTATGTGATTATATTTTACAATAATTGGCCTTGTTCCTGAGCTGTTGGATTCGGGGCCGTAGCACTGTCTGAGAGGTTTACATTTCTCACAGTGAACCGGTCTCTTTTTCAGCTGCTTCCTGACTTCTTTTTACTCAGGTTTTTACTGCTTTTTGCCTTTTTGCTTTTTTTTCTCCTATGCTATATTAAAATACTAATATTTGTTCATGTTTTCCATTACCTATAATTGCCTTTTAATTTTACATTATACTCAGAAATAATGATTTGAATTTAAATAACAGCCTTGGCTTCATAAAATTTATCCTTAAAAATTCAAAATAGCTATTGCTTTCAATTCTTTTCCAAAGCATATTTCAATGGCAGATCAATTTGGTTTGCATCTTATCTAACAAAGTTTAACCTCTTAAGCATGCCAAATGCATAAGTAGATACCAAATTTGTCTCTTTCCCTCTTTTTATACAACTTTTTAGGGGCATAATTATTCATTGAAACATGGACCAAATGAGCCAAAGATACCCACATGCATTTTAAACTGCTTGAGCCCTTACCAAGATACATAATTCAGTTTTCCCCAAAACTGTTATTATTGCATGCCTATGAGAACCGAAATAATTCTGTGAAACTGATTTTAGCCAACTGGTAAATTCAAAGTATATCAGAATTATATGTTCAGTCTTAATTGATTATATATTAAGGTTCATTACTAGCTGACTACAATGGCATATTTGTAAGCTACTCTGTATAAGGAACACTTTAGATTGAATAGGATCTGTGGTATGCAGAATATAGGCAGCATTGCAGGCCACAGATTAGAAAGGACCTGAGGGTTGAGGAAAACTGGGAATGTAACTCAGTCGGTAGGGTGCTTTGCCTAATGTGCATGAAGCCACAGGGTCCCATCTCCTGCACCACATACACTGCATGCTACATATAAAAGTAACTAGAACATGGAAGGCCAAGAAGTATGAACACTCTGGGGTAAGTAGAGGCACATCACACAGGGACTGTAAGAACAAAATTGATCATTTCTCTACTGACAATTTTTACCCATATAATAGGAACTTTGTATTACTAGGTGGTGGCCCTGGTTTTACTTAGTTTTTTGTGGATTCTATGAGCATTTCTTAGTATTGCATGAGCAGCATAGATTTCAGAAATTGTATAATAAGTACAACTCCACCTATTTCCATTTCCCCTCTCCATTAATCTGCTGCCTCTGAAATACGGAGCAAATGTATTTGGTAAGTACTTACAGGTTTTCTTGAGTTGTTTAGGACAGTTATTTAAATAACTAAGACTTGTAACTTCTCTGTGGCTCATTTTATTCAGATTGGTTTTTCCTGCCCTTTCTGTTGAGTTAAAGATTGACAGGAGAAAGACTAGGTTGTGTTGTCAACCGTGTCTCTTCCTCAGTACAAATAAGAGTAGTCTTCAGTTGGACTTGCTTGTACTCCAAATGGTGCCTGTTTTTTTAAATTTCAGAATCTTAAAAATTTCCATGTGGACAGACACCTAGTTCATATGTAATTTAGATTCAGCAAAAATGCTTTTCAAAAGCTTAACTTCCTTCACAGTGCTTCTTTAAACGAGTCCAGTATATAAAGAAAGAATGTTAATACTGGTAAGGAAGTAAACCTAGAATCCTAGTGGTGGCCATGCTGATAATGCATTTCTTCAGTTTGTCTATCTGATTATGACTAATCTATTCTGAGGGATGCTTTCGATTAACACAAATGCTAGTTCAGGTCACCTATGATAAAGTACATCTAGATTTTGAGTATAGATAGCACTGATTTTCCTTCTTGCTTTCTTCTATTGAGAGTTAAAAATAGAGGTTCCTTGTAACTTTGCAGGATTGTTCTTGAGCCAGCAATTCAAACTGATCTTGCTCTCTCTCAGGTTGCAGAATTGTTGCTGCTCTCCTCAGAAAGTCCTAGAAGAGGTTGGATAGTGTTGCAGCAGCATAGTCCTTTGCCACAGAATGGGAGTGTCAAACACTCATTTGATAATGATGCCAGTGAATTCACTTGACATCGCTGACTGTTGCTTACTTTTTGAATAATGCCTTCCCACCAGATTGACAAATTCTGATAAAAGCTGACCCACTTGTCTCTTTATGGTTATTTCTAAATAAGTCACAGAGAAAATTTTAAAAAGTTTAAATGCTCTCATACACTGAAATTACTTTTGATAAAGAATGATTTATGTTGTACTGGGGGAGGGGGGTGGCTTACTGTGCCAGGATACTGGAAATGCTCTTATGGTGCTTTTTTAACCCAATGGTACTTTTCTTTCTCTAGGAATTCACTTCTCCTTCCTTATCCTCAGTCTCATACTTGGCAATCTTCACACTATAGTTTTGAAACTATGTACCATTTCCACTTGTCTGAAGAATTAGATAAGGAACTTGAATCACAGAGCCACTTGTCATAGGTGATACTCCTAACAACCCAGACTGAATGCTGTAAAATTGCTTTGTTTAAACAGAAGTTCAGAAAAAAATTCCAGGCACTTAAATATTATTTTTATCCAACATATGTCCACAAAGTGAGACATGCCTTATACCATGTGATACTGAGTGATTAATGACTTGGTTTTCATTAATGATGAGACAATTCTTATCTGTGTTTGAAATATAGTATTACTCCCTGCCATATTTTTAGTGCTTTCCATGTTTCTAACTTTCTTTTTGATTGTAGTGTGATAATCTTTGGCCAGCAGGCCCCACATTTATCTTGCATTATGGAAAGTCCAATAATATTTAAATATCTTGCTCTTTAGAAAGTATAATCTAGAATTGCATACCTATTAACCATCTCCTGGGTTTTGAAATTATTAGAATGAAAGATGAGACATTCCATTATGATTTTAAAAATAAAAACTCAAATATTTGTCCTAATACCATTAAAATTTCCCTCTTGACAGTTTTAGTTGTGATAGTATTAGAAAGGGCCTGTTGTAAAGATTCCTGATGTCTCCTTCCAGTATAGTTCAACCCTGGTGTGTTTTCCCTCTTGATGCTAAAATAAATAGAAAACCACTCTGTGGATGGTGGGGGAAAGTCATTGCTTCAGACAACCCCAAGACATGAAGCAAAACAGTTTCCCTGCTTAATTAAAACAGGCTTAGCCCCACTGAGTAACTCTGAGATTGTGGAGAAGACAGCCAATATCTGTTAAAATCTTCTACAGACTCATCCAGAATATGGCAGCAGAGCCTTTATATTAAGTAAAAAGCAACCTCAAGTAAAACTACAAGCTGAATCCTCAAGAAGACTACTGATTGAAAAGGGAGCATTCAGATGTGAGGCACAGAGCAGCTGAGCTTCTTTATCCTTTGGGCTTCCACTCCCTTTCCTGATAGTTTTCTCCTGAGAAAGCTCATCTCATAAGTCAGGCAGGCATATAGCTTTGAAATACACAAACCATGCCAAGAGAGTAGGGAAACAGTGACTACCACATGGGCTGCTTTTATAAGCTTACTCTGGGTGGCTTTTAATTTCTGAGTCCATACTCTGATTTCTATTTTCGATAGTTATGTCTGTTCTCACAAATATTCTTTAATTCAAATGAACAGTTAGTTGGCTGGCTGTTTCACTTCATTTATAATAATTCTATTTTCTTGCCAGACATGGTAGCACATGCCTTTAATGCTAGCACTTAGGAGGAGACAAAGTCAGGCAGAGGCAAATTTGTCTACATAATGAGACTAGCTAGGGCTACATAGTTTCTTATCTTTAAAAATATAAAAATTTAAAAAATAACCAAAAACAAGCCCTACATTTTCCTACAATTAAACTTACCTAGTGTTACACTAGAGTCTCCTCTAACCAAAATTTTCAGAAAATCAAACATCACAGGTCTTTCCTATTTGAGTATTTCTGTAGTACTAATGAGTCAGCAATTGTCTCTGGGAAAGGTAAAACTTTACATGCAGATCCCGGCTATACACTGACCGGCTTGTGACCTTGGACTAAGGTATGAACCTTTCTGTGCCTTTGTTTCCTCACCTGAAAAATGAGGATAATTGTGTCTCTGAAGTAATTGTCTTTATGAATGTGGAATGAGTCACTTCATATGCACAGAGCCGTGGTGACATCCAATAAATGAATGACTATCAGCTGCTAATACCTGGAATGCCTTTGAAGCAGATACTGATATTCTAAATGAAAAGGCATAGGAGTTTTGAATTGAGTTTTATGCTAGAGGCTAGAATACATAGTTTGTCCTAAAATATTCAGCCTTTTTAGCTTCTTAGTACATGTTCTCATCCTAAAATGTGGGCGGTATCAATTGAGTTATCTTTTAATGGTTAAACTTGAGGTCTAAGTATATTTTGTTTTATGTTGTGTTGTTGTGTTTTGTTTTGTTTGGAGACTGGGTCTTACTATATCACCTTGTCTGGCCTAGAATGTACTCTCTAGATGAGGCTGGTCTTAGCCTCACCAAGATCTGCCTGCCTCTGCTTCTTGAATGTTGAGATCAAAGACATGTACCACCATACCTGGCCTAATCATGTCTTAAGAAAAGTTGTTTAGGGACTGGAAAGATGGCTTAATGCTTAGGAATACTTCCAGAGAACCTGGGTTTGGTTCCCAGCACCCACATGGAAACTTAGAAACACCTGTATTTCCAGTTCCATGAGACCTGCTGCCCTCTTCTGACCTCCGTGGGCACTTCCTGCACATGGTACATAGACATATATTCAAGCAAAACACACATACACATAAATAAATCCCAGGGGGGAAAATGTCAGTTTAAAAATAAATAAATCTAATTTGTTCATTTAAAAGACAAAATTTACACACTTTCTTTCCATAGCTTGTAAAATCATATTTAGATGGATTAACAAAAAGGCAAATAGAGTAGCAAGTAGCAATTACAGACAAAGGTTATTTGAAAGGTACCTGATTATTGCATTTTCTTCAGAAATGTTAAAATAATACTTTCTATTAGGCACAGATAGCAGGGTTGTTTTTTTCCCTGTTTTCCTAATCAATTCAATACTTTATGGTAAATTAGATGAAATTTATGTCTCAGCTGTTGGAAAAGAGGTTTAATGAATGAGCCACAAACATTAGACTGATGGGATTTGTATTATGAATTACCAGTTTGGTGAAGATGACAGGATATACTTAACCTCATAAACTTATATTACCTTAAAACTTAAACTGTTGCCATCAGAAAGCACTAACTAAGTATGGGAAACTGTCCTTTGAGCACATGGTGTGTCTGGATTTGTGTAGAAAAATATTTTAATTTGTTTGTACTCTATGAGTTTTTCACCACTGTTTTTAAGTATGAATATTGAATACATACATTTTAGTTGAGTAATAGTTAATACAAAATGTTTTTTTCTGAACGAACAATGTTGGGTGTTAAAATTTAGTATTAAATGAGTATATCATTTCTATTTTGTTTAACAATATACACAAATCACGAAAGGATGAATTAGTAAGAGCAAGTTCATGTTTCCAGTACAGTTTGGGGACGTATTCTATAAGATAAGTGAACAGAATTTTCACAAGGGAGCATCTTAGAGAAAACGATATGTTCTTTAAAGTGCCTGTTGTTCTTATTTTTAATAAATCCACTGTTGGTCAAGGACACAGTCACAGTTAATTTATGCTGCTTGTGAATGAAATAGTAATTTTAAAATATCCACTCGAGTCACTGGGGTAAATGAATTAATTTCAGTCTAACCATATCATCCCGTTCATGCTGGAGCTTCTTTGATCTCAGAAGGAGAAAACTGTGAAACTTAAGCTTGATTGTCAACTTGACTGGATAGGATTTAATGAAGTACTCCTACCTCCATCTTTCATGCTCCACCTATGTGTGTACTTGCAAGGGTCCCTGCAGATAGGATTAGGAAGAAGGAAGCCTACTCACACAGGCATTCTTTTTCTCTCCTCCTTGGCCACCACTCTGCCCTTCCTTCCATGATGGACTGAAACCTCTGAATCCATGAGCCAAAATCAGCCCTCCTTCAGGACAGCGCCACCTGATGTTTTTGTAAATCTCAACATTCCTATTGGTTTTCTTCACTGGGAATCTCTCCTACCTTTATCTTGGGCTTTTCAGTCCACACACTATATCTATCTAACTACTACAGACCATTTTCTGTTCCTCAAACATAGTAATTTCTCCCTTATTCTAGATCTTTATTTTTGTGTTGCAGTATTTTTTCTTTAAGGCAAATCATAGACATTAATTCCTCCATATGTGCAAGAATTCTACTCCATTTCACAAGACCATTAATTTTCCAGCCTTGTGGTTTTATTGTCTCAGAATCTTCATTTTAGAGATCGTTGCTCATGTCACCCCATTGGCAAGTACAATACAAGCAGTCCTCTGTAAATGAAGACTACGCTGGGTATTTTAGGTTTCCTGTTACCATTATATTCAAATACTAATGATGGAGTTGGGTTTATGTGTCTATATAAGGCAGTTAGTAAAAATGGAAGGGAATTTAGTGAAGCAAATTCTATAATGTACTATCCAAGTGATTCTACATTATACCATATGACACAGTGTCTGTAGCTCTTCATTTGAAAACCTTCTGTATTAGGCTGTTTTCATAGTTGAGTTTTAGGAAAGATGCCACCAAGTCAGGTTTCTAAAAGTTAACAAGTATATATAAGGCTATTTGTTTGTTTTTGTTCTTGCCTTTAAAGAACCACATTTATAGTGTAGACACATACACCTTTTTTTTTCTTAAATAGACAACATTGATCTTTTTTTTTTAAGATTTATTTATATTTTATGTATGTGAGTACACTGTCACTGTCTTCAGGCACACCAGAAGAAGGCATCAGATCTCATTACACATGGTTGTGAGCCACCATGTGGTTGCTGGGAATGGAACTCAGGACCTCTGGAAGAGCAGTCAGTGCTCTTAACAGCTGAGCCATCTCTCCAGCCCAACCTTCACCTTTTTAAAGAAAGTGTAAGAATAACATTCAGACTAGGAATTTAGTTCAGTGGTTTATAGTATGCTTAGTATGTGAGAGGTTGGTTATGTGTTTGATTCTCCAGCATTACTCAAAAATAAATAATATGCAAAACACTTGCTATTTATTGGGGAAGTATGACTAAAATAAAATATTTAAAAGTTCAATTATATTACAGTGTATTCTGCCAGGTAGGGAGTGTATGCGTGCGTTCATAGTGTGTGGGTGGTGGGTATGTATGGGGGTGGTTGTGTTGAAAGGTGGCATCTCAGACATAATAAATATCTCATAGTTGTTTCCCTTTTTTGTTCCTGTCCTTAATTTTTTAAGCATGAAAATGTGTCTCAATGTATTTATGTTGATAGTGCTTGTAATTAAGTGTATGAATTTGAAGTGTTTGTCATTTGATAAACTAAAGATAGGATTAAATGTTGTTAGACCAAAATGTTTCTTTTGCTCTCTTTATCCATGTCCAAACTTAAGCAGTATAGGAAATGCACAGTAGAGGAGATAGCAAACAATATATTATCAGTCTGTTTCTTACAAAGGATGATGTAGAATATGCATTTTTAGATTATCATGTCACTAGATATGACAAAACTAGATTGACATGAAGTCTGCTGCATTGAAACCCCTGTTTACAATCAATGCCTGAGGCTTTGGTATAGTTTCTGTCACTTTAGAATTAAATGAGGGTAAAAATTAAAATGTATTATTAAGATATATGGTACAAACAAGAACATAATCTATCTCATCAGCCTTTATCTGCTGGCATTTGAACTAGAACCACTGGTGACTTTGTAAAATCTCTTTTTCAGTGCACTAAAGTTAAATGGTTTTGGTTTTAGTCAGTTTTTCTTTCTTTAATGAAAAAATTTTTAGCAGTGTTTAGAAATATTTATTGCACTATTTGGTATTCATAAAAGAATGTTCTTAGACTTGAGTAACATACAATTGATTCTAAGCTTACTTATCATCAGAGAGTCTTATAAGTAAGATGTTTACTTCATAAAAGTAAACCTATATTCTTACTTCTTGAGTAAGCAATCAAGCTTAATCTCCTTAATGGCCTGTTTCTCTGTCAGATCAGTTTAATAATACAGTGAGGAAATGATTCTTTAAAAAGGACTGAATACATTAACCACTTTATGTTTCTGGCACATTCCTAAATTGATTCATGTCTTGATGTGTTTTGTTGATTTTCATTTTGTTTCTTCTGTTCTTTTTGAAAAACAAACAAACAAAAACAAAAAACATGAATCCATTGGGAAAACCCACTCCTTGCACATGCATACTCTATCTTCAGCAGGACCACTTACACAGGTTCACAGGTCTGAATCCATGCCACATTGAGTATTCTGTTTTTACTAATGTGAAGTATTACACAGGGTCCTAACAAATTATATAGCATATACCAATCCTGAAAGACTAGTTGTCATAAGTGTTGTGATACAAACTGCATAGTGCTTGTTCTGTGTTAGCCAAGTCTCTTGACCTAGTGAATTTCCTCACCCATGGAAGAAATCTTTATACATATATTTTGTTTTAATATATTTAGGGGAAGGTTGAGAAATTTATTTCTTGGTAAATGTTGTAAATATTATTTTAGGCTTGGGGATGTGCTGATTAAATAAAATTCTGAGATTGTTGTTCACATAGAACTTAATTAAAAATACAGAAATACTGTTATTTACAATAAACTCAAAACAAGGGTTAACTCATTGTGCCATTCCAGGTTATCAAGTTATGCCTAACCAGCAGCAAAACTACCAAGGAATCATTGGAGTTCAGTCACCGCAGAGTCAGAGCCTCATGGGAGGCCAGCCAAACAGCACTGGACCTCATATCCAAGGAGTGGTCATCCCCTACCCCTCAGTGCCATCATATCAGGTATGTTTTCTCTCAGAGCTGCTTTAAGAACAGGTTGTTTCAGATCAACTGAACCGATCAATAACTGTGTTACAGCTACACACCTAGCTTTTGAGAAGCTGAGAAAGATTCTAGGTTTAAAGCCAGTCTGGGCTTAACACAGAAGGCTCTATTACAGCCTGACTGCATTGTTATTTCTGTTCTTTTGTGTCTTTGCTTTAAATGTTTGGTTTTGGTTTGCGTTTTTGAAACAGGGTCTTACTATGTAGCTGACCTTGGCCAGCTTAGTGTTGATTGGGCATCCTGCACTGGCTTCAAGGGTATGGCCATTACACTCAGCTACTCTGTCCCTTTAATGTCCACAAAATGCTTTTGTAAGAGGACATCATCCAGGCTGGACAGTGGTGGCACAAGCCTTTAATCCCAGCACTTGGGAGGCAGAGGCAGGTGAATTTCTGAGTTCGAGGCCAGCCTGGTCTACAGAGATCCAGGACAACCAGGACTGTACAGAGAAGCTCTGTCTTGGGAGGGGGAAAAAAAGGATATCATCCTACAAGTTTTGTAAATTATTTGAATATTTGAACCACATTGATACTGGCCTGTGTTTTGCCAGGTACTGTGTTTCCAACTATACAGCTATATATAAGCAAGTGTTTTATTATATTGTGCACTTTTCTAAAAACTGCTTCTTTGGGGAGAGAGAGGAATGGAAAGGAAATAGAAGTGAGGAATAAGTCTTTGACATAATAAGATGTGGTTATGCTAGCCATCAGTCCATATTTGTAGCATTTGTATGTACGTGCCATTTCCCAGACAAGTCTACCATTTACTTCAGTCTCCAAAATGTTATTATCATATATTTAAAGTGCCATGAAGGGTTAGTCTAGTCATGGTGGTGCATTCTTTTCCTCTTACTATTCAAAAAGCAGTGTCAAGCAGATCTCTATGAGTTCAAGGCCAGCCTGGTCTACGTAGTGACTTTAAGGACTGCCAAAGCTATTGTAAGATGCTGGCTCAAACTCAAACCAAAGAAAGCCATCAAAGACTAGGCATGGTGGTACACACATTTAATCCCATCGCTTGGATGGTAAGGATATCTGTGAATTGAAAGCCAGCCTGCAGCTGGGTGGTGGTGGCTTATGTCTTTAATCCTAGCACTTGGGAGGCAGAGTCAGGTGGATTTCTGAGTTCCAGGACAGCCAGGACTACACAGAGAAACCCTGTCTGGAGGGGAGGGGGAGAAAGAAAGCCAGCCTGCTCTACATAATGAGTTCCAAGTCTGCCAGGGCTAATACAGTGAGACTTTGTCTCAAATAAATAAATAAATAAATAAATAAATAAATAAATAAATAAATAAATAAATAAATAAAGCTAATGTCATAGAGTCTGATTTATAGAAAGAAAGCCAGCCTGCTCTACATAATGAGTTCCAAGTCTGCCAGGGCTAATACAGTGAGACTTTGTCTCAAATAAATAAATAAATAAATAAATAAATAAATAAATAAATAAATAAATAAAGCTAATGTCATAGAGTCTGATTTATAGTTCTAGAAGGTTCACTATTCTCCAAATAAACAGATATCTTTATTGTGATATGACATAATTTTCAGGAATGTGCTTTTCCTTCTTCTTTAGAGAGTGACTAGTTGGCTTTCTGTTGCAACAATAGACACCAGGACCAAAGCAACTTGGGGAGCAGAGGGTTTGTTTCATCTTACAGCTTACAAGCCATGTATCAGAGAAAGAACTCTAACAGGGTAGAAACTTAAAGTAGAAATCATGGAGGAATGCTGTGTTGTGGCTTGCTCCTAGGCTTAAATACCTATTTTACATATGTAATACACCTTTAGAGGAATTACTTAACTCCAGTCATCTTATCTATAAAACAGGAATGCTGCCAGTCACAGTTGCACACACCTATAATACCAGTATTTTAGAGGCAGACCCAGGAGGACTACGGCCAGTTTCAGGCCAGCCTGGTTTACAACACAAATTTAAGGTCAGTTAGAATAGCAAGTCCCTGTCTCAAATAAGACCTAAACAGCAACAGAAAACAGAAACAGAACAAAAATTCCCAAAAATTTATGAAAGTACTTTCTTGGGTTGTTGGGATGTTTTAATGAGGTGATACACAGAGCATTTGGAACCTAGCAGTAAGTGCTCAGTAGTTTTATCCTTTTCTGTGGCCATCACTTGTGACATCATTACCATCATAAGTTATGTGTTAGTTACATTTAATAAAAACACAATAGAGCACTATAAATCAGGACTCCTTATTGTGCCTTGTAGTTTCTGAATTTGAAACCAGAGAGCTAAAGTAGATAGTGTTAAGGTCTTCCAAGACCATCCAGTCTCTCATGGAGAATTGGAAATTCACTTTCAGGTGCTTGTTGAGCTAAATGCTTTAGATGTTCTATCTCAAATCAGATCAGTTTGTCCTTGCCTATGCTAGAGACATCTCCAGCTTTTCTGATATAGAACTGAGCTACCTCAGAGCCATTAAATCATTTGCCCAGTGTTCCATAGCTAGTTAAGTGAGGAGATGGTGCCTCATCTGGACAACTGAAGCTCCACAGCTCTTGGTGTGACCTACTGTGCATCGTTGATACCCTCCCTAAGCCCTTGTCAGCTTTGCCTGAGGGAAAGTAGATGGCTCTTCCTTGTCATAGGATCATCGTTTTGCTTGGGCTTCTTTTTTAAAATAACTTTTTTTTTCAAGGATAAATCATCTTTCAAAATTGAATGCACTTAACCTATTTTATGATTCATAAGTCAGTCAAAGTTAGAAGCTGCCCCAAGGTCATATAGACCATTGTGGTGATGCTGTGGTGAGCTTGTTTTAACTAGTAATGCTTTACACATTTATAGGATCTTGGAATGAAAATCTGCAAGGCGTAGAATATTCTTTTTTTTATTTAAATTGTCTTTCAAATTTTAGGTTTCACTGCCTCAAGGTTCTCAAGGAATTGCCCATCAGACTTACCAACAGCCTGTTGTGTTCCCTAATCAGTCTAATCAAGGATCTCTGCCCACAACAGGAATGCCAGTCTACTACAGTGTCATTCCACCTGGCCAACAAAGTAATTTAAGGTGAGTGTTACTACAAAGCCTATTTCTCCTGGCTTCCCACTGTTCACCAGGCACATGGTGTGCTCCTCCACTGAAAGTTGACCAAAGGGCTACATTTAGCCGAATTACTAAAATTCATTTTCTCTTATAAAAAGAAAAAGTATGATGCTAACTATTTAATAGTTGTTTTAAATTTATTTCTTTCTATTTTATGTCTGTGTTTCTGCATGTATGTAAGTGCACCGCGTGCATGCAGTACCCAGGGTGGACAGAAGAGAGGGCATTCGATCCCCCTGGAACTGAAGTTACAGATGGTGGTGACCCTCCACATAGGTGCTGGGAACTGCATGTGGATGCTCTGCGAGAGCAGATGTGCTCTTACCTGCTGAGCCATCCTCAAGCCCCCTTTTTATTGGTTTTTAAATATTTGCATAAGCTATCATCCCAGCCTGTGAAGTAAAGCTATTATACAATGAAAATGGAGATTTATGTGAATTTAAAATCTTTGAAAATACTGTCTGGAAAGATAGCTTAAGGGTGGCTTACAGTAGTAGTCTCTAACTCCCAACTCCATGGGATCAGATGCCTCTGGCCCCACAGGTAATTGCACTCATGTGTACTTACCCACATGCAAATACCTACACACTGGAACTCACTATCAGACTTGCCTCAAAATCAGAGCTCCATCTACCTTTGTCTCCCAAGTGCTGGGATTAAAGGCCTGGCCTGGCATATTGTTTCCTTGTGGTCTTTCTGTGGTTACAATGCTGGGGTTACTCTCTGAGCTTTTCTCACTTCTTGGGACCTTCCTGACTGACTAATGCTAATTTGCTTGTCCTTAAAAGGATTTTTTAAAACACTTGATTGAATGAATTTTTCTACTATTTTACCTTTCAGTTTTTCCATTCAGAACTTGAGATTCTAAAGCCTAATATCTATAATCACAGAGGGCAGCCTAAATATACATAGAAACCTTTATTTTAGAACCCTTTGAAAATGCTTTGTATCACACAATCTTTATGAAATAATGATAAAGAAAGCCAACTTTAAGCCTTTTCCTGTAAGTGTACCCTAGTAACCCCTATATTTGTCCTAGTGGCATCCCAAGTGTGCCCTGGTTACCCTCAAGTGTGCCCTTCTAATCCCAAGTATGCCCTAATATCTCTGAAATAGCCCCAGTAACCCCCATGTGTGTCCTATGTGTAACTCCTATGTGTGCCCTTTTTCTCATGCATCCTTAATACAATTGTTAGTAATAAAGTATGTCAGTCTAATTTGTGTTGTTTGGTGCAGTTTTACTTTTGCTGCTATTCAAAAGTTAGTTTCAAACATTTAGCCTTTAAAAAATTAGTAAAAAATAGTAAGGCATAACTCCTCAGATATGCCAGCTGAATGTAGTCTTGAGATCTGTATAACTGTTAGAGTCGGGGCGCTCCTCAGTTGCTCCTGTGGAGGACCTGGATTGAGTTCCCATCACCTCTAACATGATTCACAACCTTCTGAACCTCTAGTTTCAGGAAATCTGAAGTCCTATTCTGACTTCCCCAAGAACCAGGAACACATACAGTGCAGCATATACATACATTTAGGCAAACAATAAATACGCATACAAAAAACTAAATAAATCTTTTTATAAAAAAAAAAAAAAAAGAAAACCTTTTTAAGGTTAGGAATAAAACTCAGTGGGAAGTGATATGGTTAGACTTTGCAGTGCCCTGAGTTTGATCACTGCAAAAAGAAAAGTGTGTAGACACACCCTTTTATCTAGGTACTGTATAGGCAAGAGGCAGAGTCTGGCACATTTCTCTCAGTTCCAGACCAGCCAGGGCTTGCTTCATATTGAGATCAAGAAGATGCCAAACATGGTGCCTCATGTCTTTGATCCCAGCACTGGGGAAGCAGAGGCCGGTAGAGCTCTGAATAATAGGCCAGCCTAGTCTACATAGTTCCAGGCCAGCTTGGGCTACAGAGTGAGACCTTGTCTCAAATATGAATGAATGAATGAATGAGGAAATAATCGGGTACACAATAATAAAAAAGGAAAAGTAAGATACGTGTTAAGGTGAGTTTCATGTTAAATGTTTTTGCCATAAGTAATTTTTTTAAGATTTTCTTATTTTATGTATATGAATACATTGTAGCTATCTTCAGACACACCAGAAGAGGGCATCGGATCCCATTAGATGGTTGTGAGCCACCATGTGGCTGCTGGGAATTGAACTCTTTCAGGACCTCTGAAAGAGCAGTCAATGCTCTTAAAACCATTGAGCCATCTCTCCAGCCCAAGTATTTTTTCATGAGCAAACTAGTATACTCTAACCTACAGTGGCAACCACAATATGGTTTTGTAGCAAATATCAGAGTAAGTACCAAAAGATTACAAATCATTAAATAAAAAGTATTCTTCTTATTGCCAAATTTGTCTTTTCAGAACATCTCATTTCCTCTTTAAAGATTGAACCCTGTTTGTTTGTTTGTTTGTTTGTTTGTTTGTTTGTTTGTTTGTTTGTTTGTTTACATGGGAGGGTATAATGTGGGCACACTAGTGTCGCGATCAAGGGACCTCATGCTGAGTGGACCATGTGTGTGTGAAGAAGAACAGCTGAAGGACTCTGTGGGCCAAGGAAACCTGAAAGTCTCCAGATAGTTGCTGAAGCTACATTATTTCCATAGTTCTCATATTCATGTAATATGTTCTGGGCATAACTAACAGTAAAGTGTGTTTGTGTGTGTGAGAGAGAGGGAGGGAGAAAGAGAAAACACAACATTTTTATCTTGTGAGCCATTTTTTTCAAGCGCTCAGGGTACTTTAATTCCTTTCTCTTTCCACTTATTTGAACTATTGGCTTACTACCACTTAAGCATTAAAGATAATTGTTATTTTTAAGGAATCATCAGCCTGAATTTCATATAAATCTATGTGTATGTTGCCAAGAATTAAACACAAAGCTCTTAAAAAATGCTGCATGCTATTATCATTGGACACTTTTAAAACATGTAAATATAAACAAATACATACAGAATCTTCGTGTATTCACACTTAACACTTACATTAACTATTGTATTTTCATCTAAACCTCTGCTTCTGCCTCCTCATCTAGAGTTTTTTTTGCTTTTTAGACTAATTTATTATTTTATGGGTATGCATGTTTGCCTGAATGTGTGTGCAAGCACCACTTGCATGCCTGTTACCCTTGGAGGTCAAAAGAGGGCATTGGATGCCCTGGGATTGGAGTTTTATACAGTTGAGCCACCACACTAGGAATCAAACATGTCCTGTGCAGGAGCAGTGAGTGATTTCCCACTGAGGCAGCTCTCCACATCAGCCTCCTGTAGGTACCAGGTACCATTTACTCCTGAACACTTCAGTGTATTTACCCCTAAAGAATTCTTTGAAATGCATGTGCCCATTATGCCATTCATACCGCTCATTATTATTATTTGTAATTCCTTAAGTAAGATGAGTATACCCCATAAATACTTAGTAAATTCTGTATGTGTCCTAAGAATTGCCTGTCTCTGGATTTGACTTATCATATCTATTGTGTTTTCTGACATTTATCTTTGTAGTTTCTACTTGATTGGTTGTTACGTTCAAACTAGTGAGTTTTTTTTGGTTTTTGTTTTGTTTTGTTTTGTTTTGTTGGGTTTTTTTTCGAGACAGTGTTTCTCTGTATAGCCCTGGCTGTCCTGGAGCTCACTCTGTAGACCAGGGTGGCCTCGAACTCAGAAATCTGCCTGCCTCTGCCTTCCATAGTGCTGAGATTACAGGCGTGTACCACCACCGCCCAGCTCAAATTGTTTTTAATACAATTATATGAGACAGTTCCAAGAAATGGTTGAAGTTATTAAGTAATACTTAAAGTTCTCAATAAGAAGATGACTAAATAGAGACTCTTCAGGCTAATATAAATTTAGATCCCAAACAATTTGTGAGTTCATTATTCTATAACTTCACATCATTAGCCTGAAAGAACTTGCTAAAAGAAAAAGTTTGAAGATTTACAATAAAGTTGTATAGTTTATAAATGCCATTCAAAGTATCTCAACAACTTAGGGTTTGGGTTTTTTTTATTTTTATTTTTATTGTTTATTCATTTTTTTTTACCTACTTACCTTCTATTTTATTAGAATATGTCAGATTTGTTGTCTTTATTCTTACTACTTTTTTGTTTTGTTTTGTTGGTTTTTTTTTTTTTTTTTTTTTTTTTTTTTTTTTGGTGGGGGCAAAGGCTTTTTTCAAAACAGGGTTCCCTGTGAAGCCCTGTTTATCCTGGAACTCACTCTGTAGACCAGGCTGGCCTTGATCTGCCTGCTGCTGCTCCCCAAGTTTTGGGGTTAAAGGCACGTGCCACCCCTGCCTGGCTTACTACATTTTTCAAGAAATTACATTTTCTTCTGAGTCTAATTATTATCAAATTGCTTATCCTGGTTTTGGGTTTTTTTGGTTGTTGTTTGAGATTATAATTTAATTAAATTTCTCCCTTCCCTTTCCTAACAAAGAAATGTTAGAATAATTTGTAAAATTTTCGGTGTTAAGATTAGGAGATATATTTTTAGTGACTTAATCAGTACAATGAACATAAAGTGTTTTTTATTGAGTGATCACAATTCAGAAAATAAATTAGGTTTAGCTCCTGCTAGCCCATTTTTCCTACATTTAAATAAACTTGGAGGAATGTTTATTTCAAAGATCTTCAGTCATTTGTATCTTATTGTGCTGTTTTCTGTGTTTGGTTTTTTTCACCCTATAGCTCTGCAGTCAGTTACTTACAACATCCAGGATCAGAACAAGTACAATTTCCTCGAACCACATCACCATGCAGTTCTCAACAGCTCCAAGGCCACCAGTGTGCAGGTAAGCCTAGAGGGCTGATGCAGAGGACATCTGGCTGGTTCTCAGCTGGCTGGGTGGTGACATGTACTCCAGGGTCTCGCCCGCGTCCTGTGTTGAGTCAGGTTGTTGTTTTCCTTTTCTAATACTAGGTTCATTCTTCTGCCTTCGTTCTCCCCTCTCTATGGGGTTAGTAATATCGGGGGAACCTTTCCTAAGCTTTCTTGATTCTTTAGATTTTTCTGGGTAACCAAATAGGCCTAAGGCCTCAGCTGCTGCCTTTTTACTAACATCTAGTGTATCTTCCTCCTACTGTAACAAAATCACGTAGCCAGTTGTCTACTGGACATCTCTACCCAGAAGTTCAAACACATGTCAGACTCAATATTTTCCTCCCAATTTTACTTACCATACCACAGCTTCAACCAAGTGACCAATGCAGAGGTCTCAGACTCATGCTTCAACCAAGTGACCAATGCAGAGGTCTCAGACTCATCACTCTTCTGTGTCTCCCGTAATACTCAGAAAGTCCCTATTTCATTACAGCTAGAAGCTTCTTTCCTTCCCCCACTGTGCTGATTTTAGCGTTCTTTTCATGTTTGCAGTAAATCTCTTAAGTATTTTGTTTATGTTTTCCTCAGTTTCATCTATTTCCTCAACACAAAAATTAGTACAAAATTATTGTCCTGAAACAGAAATTTCTT